>NC_056726.1:379165049-379285049 GCF_019279795.1 Protopterus annectens
GAGGTTTTTAAGCAGAAAATATTTCACACTGTACCACTTAAATAGGCAAGGGCAGGAAATCAAAGAATGTGGCTACCCCCACACCTGTACTTACTAGCAAATAACAAAATTCAGCAAACACTGACTAACTTCCAGTTCAGTTAATATTCCTGCAACTCAGTTAAAATCAATTTAAATACTGTATTTTTGGGAAAAAAAGTGCAGATAAAGGTACTTAAATTCTCTTATACGTCCTGTTGAATACAGCTAGTTCTTAGCCGGCCAAAGCTGAGGTTTTTAAGCAGAAAATATTTCACACTGTGCCACTTAAATAGGCAAGGACAGGAAATCAAAGAATGTGGCTACCCCCACACCTGTAATTACTAGCAAATAACAAAATTCAGCAAACACTGACTAACTTCCAGTTCAGTTAATATTCCTGCAACACAGTTAAAATCAATTTAAATACTGTATTTTTTGAAAAAAAGTGCAGATAAAGGTACTTAAATTCTCTTATATGTCCAGTTGAATACAGCTAGTTCTTAGCCGGCCAAAGCTGAGGTTTTAAGCAGAAAATATTTCACACTGTACCACTTATATAGGCAAGGACAGGAAATCAAAGAATGTGGCTACCCTCACACCTGTAATTACTAACAAATAACAAAATTCAGCAAACACTGACTAACTTCCAGTTCAGTTAATATTCCTGCAACACAGTTAAAATCAATTTAAATACTGTATTTTTGGAAAAAAAAGTGCAGATAAAGGTACTTAAATTCTCTTATATGTCCAGTTGAATACAGCTAGTTCTTAGCCGGCCAAAGCTGAGGTTTTTAACCAGAAAATATTTCACACTGTACCACTTAAATAGGCAAGGACAGGAAATCAAAGAATGTGGCTACCCCCACACCTGTAATTACTAGCAAATAACAAAATTCAGCAAACAATGACTAACTTCCAATTCAGTTAATATTCCTGCAACACAGTAAAAATCAATTTAAATACTGTATTTTTTTTAAAAAAGTGCAGATAAAGGTACTTAAATTCTCTTATACGTCCAGTTGAATACAGCTAGTTCTTAGCCGGCCAAAGCTGAGGTTTTTAAGCAGAAAATATTTCACACTGTACCACTTAAATAGGCAAGGGCAGGAAATCAAAGAATGTGGCTACCCCCACACCTGTAATTACTAGCAAATAACAAAATTCAGCAAACACTGACTAACTTCCAGTTCAGTTAATATTCCTGCAACACAGTTAAAATCAATTTAAATACTGTATTTTTGGAAAAAAAGTGCAGATAAAGGTACTTAAATTCTCTTATACGTCCAGTTGAATACAGCTAGTTCTTAGCCAGCCAAAGCTGAGGTTTTAAGCAGAAAATATTTCACACTGTACCACTTAAATAGGCAAGGACAGGAAATCAAAGAATGTGGCTACCCCACACCTGTAATTACTAGCAAATAACAAAATTCAGCAAACATTGACTAACTTCCAGTTCAGTTAATATTCCTGCAACACAGTTAAAATTAATTTAATTAGTGTATTTTTGGAAAAAAAAGTGCAGATAAAGGTACTTAAATTCTCTTATATGTCCATTTGAATACAGCTAGTTCTTAGCCAGCCAAAGCTGAGGTTTTAAAGCAGAAAATATTTCACACTGTACCACTTAAATAGGCAAGGACAGGAAATCAAAGAATGTGGCTACCCCACACCTGTAATTACTAGCAAATAACAAAATTCAGCAAACACTGACTAACTTCCAGTTCAGTTAATATTCCTGCAACACAGTTAAAATCAATTTAAATACTGTATTTTTTGAAAAAAAGTGCAGATAAAGGTACTTAAATTCTTTTATATGTCCAGTTGAATACAGCTAGTTCTTAGCCGGCCAAAGCTGAGGTTTTTAAGCAGAAAATATTTCACACTGTACCACTTAAATAGGCAAGGACAGGAAATCAAAGAATGTGGCTACCCCCACACCTGTAATTGCTAGCAAATAACAAAATTCAGCAAACACTGACTAACTTCCAGTTCAGTTAATATTCCTGCAACACAGTTAAAATCAATTTAAATACTGTATTTTTTGAAAAAACAAAGTGCAGATAAAGGTACTTAAATTCTCTTATACGTCCAGTTGAATACAGCTAGTTCTTAGCCGGCCAAAGCTGAGGTTTTTAAGCAGAAAATATTTCACACTGTACCACTTAAATAGGCAAGGACAGGAAATCAAAGAATGTGGCTACCCCCACACCTGTAATTACTAGCAAATAACAAAATTCAGCAAACACTGACTAACTTCCAGTTCAGTTAATATTCCTGAAAGACAGTTAAAATCAATTTAAATACTGTATTTTTTGAAAAAAAAAGTGCAGATAAAGGTACTTAAATTCTCTTATACGTCCAGTTGAATACAGCTAGTTCTTAGCCAGCCAAAGTTGAGGTTTTTAAGCAGGAAATATTTCACACTGTACCACTTAAATAGGCAAGGACAGGAAATCCAAGAATGTGGCTACACCCACATCTTTAATTACTAGCAAATAACAAAATTCAGCAAGCACTGACTAACTTCCAGTTCAGTTAATATTCCTGTAACACAGTTAAAATCAATTTAAATACTGTATTTTTTGAAAAAAAAAGTGCAGATAAAGGTACTTAAATTCTCTTATACGTCCAGTTGAATACAGCTAGTTCTTAGCCGGCCAAAGCTGAGGTTTTTAAGCAGAAAATATTTCACACTGTACCACTTAAATAGGCAAGGACAGGAAATCAAAGAATGTGGCTACCCCCACACCTGTAATTACTAGCAAATAACAACAATCAGCAAACACTGACTAACTTCCAGTTCAGTTAATATTCCTGCAACACAGTTAAAATCAATTTAAATACTGTATTTTTGGGAAAAAAAGTGCAGATAAAAGTACTTAAATTCTCTTATACGTCCAGTTGAATACAGCTAGTTCTTAGCCGGCCAAAGCTGAGGTTTTAAGCAGAAAATATTTCACACTGTACCACTTAAATAGGCAAGGGCAGGAAATCAAAGAATGTGGCTACCCCCACACCTGTAATTACTAGCAAATAACAAAATTCAGCAAACACTGACTAACTTCCAGTTCAGTTAATATTCCTGCAACACAGTTAAAATCAATTTAAATACTGTATTATTTGAAAAAAAAAAGTGCAGATAAAGGTACTTGAATTTTCTTATATGTCCAGTTGAATACAGCTAGTTCTTAGCCGGCCAAAGCTAAGGTTTTAAGCAGAAAATATTTCACACTGTACCACTTAAATAGGCAAGGACAGGAAATCAAAGAATGTGGCTACCCCACACCTGTAATTACTAGCAAATAACAAAATTCAGCAAACACTGACTAACTTCCAGTTCAGTTAATATTCCTGCAACACAGTTAAAATCAATTTAAATACTGTATTTTTTGAAAAAAAAAGTGCAGATAAAGGTACTTAAATTCTTTTATATGTCCAGTTGAATACAGCTAGTTTTCAGCTGGCAAAAGCTGAGGTTTTTAAGCAGAAAATATTTCACACTGTACCACTTAAGTAGGCAAGGACAGGAAATCAAAGAATGTGGCTACCCCCACACCTGTAATTACTAGCAAATAACAAATTCAGCAAACACTGACTAACTTCCAGTTCAGTTAATATTCCTATAACACAGTTAAAATCAATTTACATACTGTATTTTTTGAAAAAAAAGTGCAGATAAAGGTACTTAAATTCTCTTATACATCCAGTTGAATACAGCTAGTTCTTAGCCGGCCAAAGCTGAAGTTTTTAAGCAGAAAATATTTCACACTGTACCACTTAAATAGGCAATGACAGGAAATCAAAGGATGTGGCTACCCCCACACCTGTAATTACTAGCAAATAACACAATTCAGCAAACACTGACTAACTTCCAGTTCAGTTAATATTCCTGCAACACAGTTAAAATCAATTTAAATAGTGTATTTTTTGAAAAAAGTGCAGATAAAGTACTTAAATTCTCTTATACGTCCAGTTGAATACAGCTAGTTCTTAGCCGGCCAAAGCTGAGGTTTTTATGTTTTATGTTTCTTAAAAGACTCCATAGCTGCTGTTATACAGTAATTGTGAGGGAGCACTGTGTACAAGGATTCCACATCAATATTTACCAAAATACTGTCAGCTTCCACTGTAATGTTTTTTATTTTCTTCAAAAAATCCATTGAATCTCTTATGTATGACTTATTCTTTTCTGCTAGAGGTTTCAGCAAGTAATCAAGGTAAATGGCTGTAGCTTCAGTAAGGGAACCTCCACTTGCTACCACCGGTCTATAAGGTGGGTCTTCTCTGTTCTTGTGTGGCTTTGGTATTCCAAAAAAGTAAGGTAAATGTGGGCATGGGCTCCATAAATAATTATAAAGATTTTCAGTGATAAGTTTTTCTTCCCAGAATGTGGTGAAATTAGTGTTCCATAAATCATATGCTCTTTTTATGTCATCCATAGTAAATAACTCATAAAATCTGTTATCCTCCAGCATGTTCTCTATCTTTTGGTTGTAGCTAGTGGTATCAGTCACAAGTATACCTCCTCCCTTGTCTGCCTTCATTACACGCCTGGATTTATCATTGCCTAGCTCAAGCAATGCTTTTCTTTCTCCCTTTGTTAAGTTATAAAGTTTTTTCTTTGGAGGTTTTTTAAGCAGTTTCCTGATATCCATCTCACATTTCACTTCGTAAGCAGCTAGTGTTTGATGTAGTGGTGGACAATAGCTGCTAGGCCTTTTTATAGTTTCATCAATAGGCTTAGTTTCAGTGTCATTACTTTTGCCATGAAACTGTACCCTTAAGTTGAGCTTCCTCACAAACATTTTAAGGTCTATCAGTACTTGAGCAACCTCACTCCTGCAGCTTGGTACAAAAGTAAGTCCTTTGGACAACACATTTTTTTCCTCTTCAGTCAGTGCTTTAACAGAGTGTTTCCAGATAAGTGGAGCACCTGTTATTGTGGTACCTGTTGTTGTTGTTATTGTACCTGTTATTGTGGCTGTTTCCTCTGTCTGAGCCTGGGACCTAGGCTGTAGTCAGGGTTTCAGTCGGGGTTGCCCAGGTATTGTATTTCCCTCACCCCTGTCCACTGTTTGGTTCTCCTGTCTCCCTGGGAGTTTGTGGATAGAGTATAAGACCTCTGGAATTCCTCCTCTGCTTTCTGGAATCTCGGTGGGTTGTAGTAGTATTCCTCGCTGTGGCTGTGGTATGGGGGGACCTGGTAAGAGAGACAAGCTCTGGGGCTCTGGTGGTGGTCATTGTTCTTGTTCTGGTACTGGTGCTGGCTTTGGTATTGGTGTGGTGGTTGATGTCTGTGCAGTCGATGTTGGTCTTCCTGAAGAAACTGGTCTCTGTGATGGTGTTGCTGCTCCTGGGAGCTGGATTGTCTGTGGTCCCGGTTGTCCTGGTAGTCCTGTAATTCGTCCTGTTGAACTCTCTGTTGGTTCTGGTTGCCGCTGTGGCTTATGTTCTTGTCCTGATTCTTCTGTGATGTCAAAGGCTTCTGTGGAGTGTTGATAGCCAGAGGGGATTGGGATTGTGGGGAATGAGATGTTGGAGGGGCAGTATCCTGGTGGTCCTGTATTGTGCCTCTGTCTGGTTTTGTGCGAGGATCTCCCCTGGGAAAATCCCATTGAGGTCTGCTGGCATGGTTATATTTTCCCTTATATCCCCTGTAATAACTAAAATCTTGTCTGTTGTTGGTTCTCCTGTTGTTGTTGATATTATTATTGTACCTCCTAATAAGTCTCCCAGGATCATCTTTGTCCAGTTGATCTCATTTCATTTTATTAATCTTTCTTTCTTTAATGGACTGCTCATATCCTTTCACGCTTTCTTTAAGTAGCTCAAATTTAGCATCTAGGTTATTGTGGTTCTCATTTTCCAATGTTGTTTTTAAAGATGTGATGTCAGCCTTTGTAGCTTCCTGCACACTAAGGTTGTTCCTTACTAGCAGACGAATAAGTTTGTAGCTGGCATCCTCTAAAATATCTTCCCATTCCTTAGAAAGTGAATCATCCATATTTTTCCACATTGGTCTTTTGTTCAATCTAAGTCCCCGGGGTAGTCTCTTCTTAGCTATGCTTTGTTGTAAATAAATGTGTTCCCAGTAGAGACCCTGCATGCGTTTCAGTTGCTTTTCTAGTTTAGAAAAAGTCTCTGAATTCATATTTTTTAGGCCCATTCTTCCCTGTCCATTTTCTGTATCCGTTTGTATCTGATCTGCTCCTGTATCATTCCAGATAGGTACAGTTAGTAAATCTTTTAGCCTGTTATTATCCATGTCTTAAAATGCTAAAATTCCACACTGATTCAGGGATCCATTAACGGAACAAAAACCTTGGTGTCAGAAACCAAAGTACCAACAAAAAACAAGTAATCTCCATTGTATCCCCGAAGTCTCAAAACAACCCACTAAAGTGTAGTGGGTCTAAAAACAAAACTGTGTAAGAAACTTCTCTATGTGGAAGATTTTCAGTCCATATATTTCTAGTTAATCACTGTATATAATCAGATCAGACAATAGTAGTAGAAGTAGCGAACGTAAACTCGTCAAGTCAAAAAGTAATAATAGAAAATATATAATTCTACAGCATTACTAAGTATTCAAAAGTAATCCAAGCAAGGCAGGCAGTCTGTTTCCAGTCGAAAATCCTTATTAAGTACACAGACAAGCGATCCAAGTAAAACAAAAATAAAGTAATAATTTCCTCACAAGCTTTCTAAATATATATATACTTTTTATCAGGCATGGGAGTGGTTTATTGTGCTGTAAAACAAAGTGTTATTGGTACACATGTTAAATTCACATCCCTTCCCCCATCAGTGTGACATTTGAGCTGGTCCTGCCCTACCTAGTAGCTGTCATAATAATATATAGCCCTAATGTACTTTAATGGTACATCTTATTTAACCAAATTATTAAGTAGATTATTAAGTCTGTGGTTTTATATACAAGGCAATATACTACATGGTTGGAAATATATAAACCTTGGTTCATTTTGCGATCAAAAATTATATATAAATATATACATATACATTTTGCATGTAAAAATCAGTTTCTATTTTCATAACCTATTGTTAACAAAGATCGCTTTTGTCCTTCTAGACTTCTTCAGGTCTGTGTACAAGAACCCTAAAAACCTATATAATTGTATAATTAGTTAGTATTGTTATTACCATCATTTTGAATAAAGTTGAAATATATATATATATATATATATATATATATATATATATATATATATATATATATATGTATGATGATGGAAATAAAATATACACTTAAATTTCAAATGATTTAAAATGGTATTTAAAACCAATTTGTAGAAAAAAATAAAATAAAATACAATTAGTCATGTAAACAATATGGCATTTTTTTAAGTTCCAGTGCACTTTTAATTGAACAGTAGTAGTTTAGACAAGGCTTTCTAAAAGAGTTTAGCTTTAATTGCCACATAAGTTCATGTTTCTCCAGAATATTCGGGATGTCTCCTTCAAGATCACCCATGTCTATGCAATCCAGGATCTGGAACTTAAAACCTGTGTGTCTTTTATGAAGAGAAAGGTGTTTGGCTAGTGCATTATTTTTACATCCAGAGCGGATTTCTGACAGATGACATGAAATCCTTCGCTTGAGTTTATTTACAGTCTTGCCCACAGAGAATGCATCACATTCATTGCACTGTGCCCTGTAAATTACTTTTTTAGTGTTACAGTCGCCCCCTGCACTAATTTTAATGATCTTCTTTAAATAAGGGCAATAAAAACTATCACCTTGCTGTATAAATATACAAACTGTACAATTAGTTTCTCATCTTTTAGTGCTTTTCTCACATGGTCTAGGTTTAAATTCAACAAAACTTCTAATATTCCTGGCCTTCCTATAAACAAATGATGGGGCTTCACCTAAGATGTTAATCAGAAAAGGGTTTCCTGTGACAATGTCCCAGTTTTCTTCAATAATATTTTTGATACTGTGATAATCCAAACTGTATGTCAGGATGCAGCTATCTTTGCATTTGTTATTCTCTGTGGAATTACTTAACATTTTTCTACTGGGGAGGTTGAGTGAAGGTGCTTCAGTCCTTTTCAGTTCTATAATGGGTTCCAGGATGTTTTTTAACATCTGACTTTCATAGCCTCTCACTAGAAAATCATTCTCTAAGTTGTTCAGGTTTCTCAAAAATGGTTCCATCTCTGTGGTAATTCGAGCTAATCTATAGCCTTGGGATTTCACTACATTATATTTGGTTTTTGTAGGCTGTAGACTTTTACTGTGGAGTAATAAGTTAACCCTCGTTGGTTTTCTGAATAGATCAGTGGTGATTCTGTTATTGTTCTTGTCCTTGGAAATCTGCATATCTAAGAAAGTGGTTGAAGTACAGCTATGGGAAGAGGTAAACTTCAGGAAGGGGGTTGTTTGATTGAGGTAAGTGATAAAATCTCCAAGCTGCAAGGTGTCACCTTCCCAAACAATAAAGACATCATCAATAAAACGTAAATAGCATGTGATATGCTGCATGTAGTCTGGGTTGTTTAACACAAAGTCCTCCTCCCATTTGCCCAGGGCTATGTTAGCTATGCTGAGAGCCATGGCAGCCCCCATTGCTATACCAGTTTTTTGTTTGTAGTGTTTGCCATTGAAAGTAAAGAAATTGAAGTCCAGTACAAGAGTAATGAGCTTGCTTAACTTTTTCAGGTGTGCCTGTGTACCCTGATTATGTTTCTTAAAAGACTCCATAGCTGCTGTTAGACAGTAATTGTGAGGTAGCACTGTGTACAAGGATTCCACATCAATAGTTACCAAAATACTGTCAGTTTCCACTGTAATGTTTTTTAGGAGACATCCCGAATACTCTGGAGAAACATGAACTTATGTGGCAATTAATGCTAAACTCTTTTAGAAAGCCTGGACTAAACTACTACTGTTCAATTAAAAGTGCACTGGAACTTAGAAAATTGCCACATTGTTTACATGACTAATTGTATTTTATTTTATTTTTTTCTACAAATTGGTTTTAAATACCATTTTAAATCATTTGAAATTTAAGTGTATATTTTATTTCCATCATCATACATACATATATATATATATATATATATATATATATATATATATATATATTTTTTTTTTGTTTTTCAACTTTATTCAAAATGATGGTAATAACAATACTAACTAATTATACAATTATATAGGTTTTTAGGGTTCTTGTACACAGACCTGAAGAAGTCTAGAAGGACGAAAACGATCTTTGTTAACAATAGGTTATGAAAATAGAAACTGATTTTTACATGCAAAATGTATATGTATATATTTATATATAATTTTTGATCACAAAATGAACTAAGGTTTATATATTTCTAGCCATGTAGTATATTGCCTTGTATATAAAATCACAGACTTAATAATCTACTTAATAATTTGGTTAAATAAGATGTACCATTAAAGTACATTAGGGCTATATATTATTATGACAGCTACTAGGTAGGGCAGGACCAGCTTGAATGTCACACTGATGGGGGAAGGGATGTGAATTTAACATGTGTACCAATAACACTTTGTTTTACAGCACAATAAACCACTCCCATACCTGATAAAAAGTATATATATATTTAGAAAGCTTGTGAGGAAATTATTACTCTATTTTTGTTTTACTTGGATCGCGTGTCTGTGTACTTAATAAAGGATTTTCGACTGGAAACAGACTGCCTGCCTTGCTTGGATTACTTTCAAATACTTAGTAATGCTGTAGAATTATATATTTTCTATTATTAATTTTAGACTTGACGAGTTTACGTTCGCTACTTCTACTACTATTGTCTGATCTGATTATAACTAGAAATATATGGACTGAAAATCTTCCGCACAGAGAAGTTTCTTACACTGTTTTGTAGGTCTAGATGAGAAAGCACAGCTCTGCTTTGTAAGCTGTAAGCAAAAGAGTATTGTAGAAGAGCTGTTGACTAAGAGAAACAGTTCGAGACATACTTGTATACAATCTGTCATTGTGCTTTGACCTTGCTTATAACAAATGCTGTGTAAATTGAATATTGGCATACTTTAGGTAGCTTACATCCTTCTAAGTTGGGAACTGCTGATTGAGGGCTCAGTGTCTGTTATTCTAAAAGTGTATTAGTTCTGGTTTAAGCACTTGGGCTTCAGGCCAGTTATTTTAAAGTAAGAAGGTTCGTGGTCTGCACTCTTGTGGGAGGCGAGGCTGGACTCTGCCCATCTGAGCTGGGAATTTCTGGTTAAAGGCTTATAGTGCCTGCATATTTGAACTGTTTCTTACTGAAATTGGTACACCTTGTTTGCTGTAGCATAGACTAGATCCAGGCCTGCTGAATCTAGCTTTGTTTGTATGCTTGTTGTTTGTTTGCTTGTTATTTCCCTGAAATGCTAATTCTACCTAAAACGTGGCTTTTCAGCGCTTCTGTGGATCCCTAGTGATATCTGCATTGCTTACTGTACTTATTTCCTTGTTTCACTTGAAAGAAAGTTACTGTTTGCCATTTTTGCATTTAAGTTACCTGTAACACATTGCATTTAAGTTACCTGGCACTTGCTCACTAAAGCAATTATATAAGTTAGCACTAAAAACTTAAAAGCACTACACCCTCACAAACTCCCCTTGAGTACCTTGTTCCCCATTGGCCCTTTTTTTCAATTATAAAGGAATTCCCAATACTATTCTAGCATGTCCAAAGGTCAGTTGTCAATTTCCTCTCCGGTCCAGCCGGTGAATCTGGGAATCTTGAGGCAATGTTACAACTGCCTCATGTACACAGACAACCCTCTCCTCCTCCCAACAAATTCCAACACATGTGTGAGAGATGCAACCATATAGCCAAACTGAAGGCTAAGCTCTCTCAACTCAGTACTGGCATAACCAGTCAGGAGGAGAAGGAAACCACACTCACTACAATTCCAGTCTCACATAGACCTACCACGACAGCAAACCAAACACATAAACACACAAAAACATGCTCGGAGGCTCTAAATAAAAATCTGCCTAAGCAGCAGAGACCTCCAAAGCAGACACCCAAGCAACCGCTACCCCAAAACAAAACACGTGCAACACATAGCTCACAAAGCCAGTGTGCCGAACAGTCACAGCCCTTAAGGCTAAACAACACATCTGATACACTTGTAATAGGTGACTCTATCGTCAGGCACACTGACGTCCTGCTCACCAGGCTGAACAAGGAGAAGGTCACGGTGAGCTGCCTGTCGGGCACTAGGATCTGCCACAAAACACAAGCACTCAGGTCACTCCAAGGCAAGTACAAATATGACTCAGTCATTGTCCATGCTGGTGTGAATGACCTGAGACGTACCTCCCTGGACTACATGAAAAGAGACATAGAGGAGCTCTCTGAGCATGTAGCCCAGGCCAGTATGACCCTGACCTTGAGTAGCATCTTACCCTCACCAAGAATGATGCCACAATATGAAGACAAAATGATCAATTTCAACAAATGGCTTAAGTATTGGTGTCATTCAAAGGGGATCCAATGCCTGTCAGCCTGGGATGACATGCTCAACAAGCCACAATGCTTCGCTAGGGACGGCTTGCACCTGTCACCTCTGGGCTTTCGGATATTGGCAAAGGCTCTTGCTACCCCCATAGTGCCCTTTTTAGGCAAGGCTCAAAAGACAAACCCACCTCCAAAGGTATCACAAGGGATAAGAAACTAAGAGTAATGCTACTCAATGCCAGAAGTCTAAACCTCAAGATGCATGCACTCGAAACACTCCTTAGCATGGAGAACATCGATATCTGTGCAGTAACAGAAACCTGGTTCAAGGCTCCTGAGAGCACCCCAGCACTACCAGGTTATACCTCATACCATGCTTTTCGGCCCCAAAACTTGGACCGAACCACAAAAGGAGGGGGAGTATCAATATTTGTCAAAGATACCCACACCTCCAGGTTGGTGGCACAGCACAAAGCATCAGAGACTATCCATGTGCAACTAACAGTGGGTAAAACTGCCTTCCAATTTATAGCCTGCTACAGACCACCCTCCCAAACCCAGGAACCCCCACTCGGCCTTCCTGAAAACACTGGAAAATATGAAGGTCTCTCCAAACACCATTATATTGGGCGACGTCAACTACCCAAACATAGACTGGGGCATTACTCTAGCTCCAACAACCTAGCCCAATTGTTCCTAGAATTTATAAACTCAAATGCTATGGAATAACTTGTTACCACTCCCACAAGAGAGGAAAATATACTGGACCTGATCATCACCAACATGGGGACTCTATGCTCCAGACCAGAAGTGTATCCCTCACTGGTAAGATCAGACCATAAACTAATCTCACTGGATATTCACATCCCGACCCCACCCCCTGCCCAGAAAACCACAGTGAAAAACTTCTCTAAAGCAAATTCCACACTCCTCAAAACTGAGGTGGAATCCTTCAAAGCCCCCGGGCCTGTGGAAAATACGGCCCAGACTGCAGAATCCTTTATAAACGCATTCTATGAACACCTTCAGGAATGCATGGATCATGCAATCCCAAATAAAACCAACACCCAATCCTCCAAAGGCAGACGTCCTGTCTGGTGGACCCCAGCCATAAACAAACTATACAATAGAAGGAGGAAGCTACTACATGATAGAGCAAAATCCCAAAAAGGGAAGGCATCTCTGATCAGTATTAGCAAAAAGCTACGGGCACTCATAAAATAGTCTAAGGCCAGCTTTGAGAGAAAAATTGCACAGGACACTAAGGATAATCACAAGGCTTTCTTTAGTTATGTTAAGAACCTGGGTGGGAATTCCCAGATATGCTCAGAATTAGTCCAAAATGACAAAAAATACACCAAACCCACAGACATTGCCAACATCCTAGCTGACAGGTTCAGCGCAAACTTCTCCCCCCCTCCCCACCAAAAGGGCAAATATATATCACAGGAGAGTGCTGCCCCCCTGACATCTCAGATGCTCAGGTAAGAGCCGCCCTCTCCAAAGCAAAAAACACAGCATCAGTGGGACCAGACGGTGTCCCGGGCTGCATCCTACATGAACTCCAAGAAGAGCCAAACCCAAACATAAAACTACTGTTCAATCTCAGCCTTACTACAGGATATGTACCCAAAGAGTGGCGTACAGCAACAGTGGTCCCTCTCCACAAAGGTGGTGCCTCAACGGATCCTGGAAACTATCGCCCCATAAGCCTGATTAGCTTGGTCTGCAAAGCTATGGAAAGGATCATCGTGGACCTCATAAATAAAGATATTGGGGACCTACAGACACTGGATCCTACCCAGTTCGGCTTTGTTAAGGGCAGATCCTGCCTCTTAAACCTGGTCGATTTCTTTGAAACAGTCACCAAGGCCATTGATGAGGGGAAGGTGGTACACACCGCCTACCTGGACCTCGCAAAAGCCTTCTATACAATACCCCACTCAGGCATTATAGATAAGCTCACCAGCTTAAATATAAACCCCTATGTCATTAGATGGGTTGCAAACTGGCTCAAGGACAGAACCCACATGGTTAGAATTGCTGGAGCCATGTCAGACTCCAAACCAGTTACAAGTGGTGTCCCACAAGGCTCAGTCCTGGGACCTCTCTTGTTCTGTATATATTTCTCGGAGGTACAGGCCAACACGGAAGGACTGTGGTTGACTAAGTTCGCAGATGACTGCAAACTGGGCGCCATAATTGACTCTCCAGCCGACACAAGCATCCTCCAAAAGGGCCTCATAGAAACAGACAACTGGTGCCAGAGCCATGGCCTCAAGCTAAATGACAAAAAGTGTATAGTCATCCCCTTTGGCAAAAACAAAGTGCCCACAAATTACCACATAGGTGGTAATCCATTAAGTACAGAAGAAGTAATTAGGGACTTGGGGACCCAAGTTGATAGCAATCTCTCATTTGACAACCACGTGGCCAAAGTGGTTAGAAAAACATTTTATATAGCCCACCTAATCATGAAGGGATCCACATCTAGATCAGGGGAGGTCATCGTGCCTATTTACTCATCCCTCATCAGGCCCATAATTGAGTACAATGCCCCTTTTGGGATGTACCTTACCAGACACCTGCAGCAACTGAAAAGTCCCCAAAAGTACCTCACCAAGAGGATCAAAGGGCTCAAACAGATGCCATATGCTGCCCGGTTAAAGAAACTTCAGCTCTACTCAGTGGCATACCGCCTGCTGACAGGCGATCTGTGCCTGACATATAAAGCCATGTCCAACCCGGAATTAATGGACATGCTGCACCTCAGAAAATCCAAATCCCATCGAGCTATGCGCTCGAGAGACTTGAACCTCAGCACTGAAATAAATAGGACATGCTGGAGGGACAGATTCATAACCCAGAGGCTCCCTTCACTCTGGAATAAAATCCCAGTTCAGGTTAGGCAGAGTCCCTCATTGTCTCTCTTCAAGAGGAATCTTGATGAGTGGATGGGAGATCATAGGTTTACCCCGGGTATCACTTCTGTGTCACTGTTAGACAGAGGCACAGTATACTAACCTCGAAAAAGAGCATAGCAAAATTAATTTAAAATGGGTGGCGAAAGCCAAACACACTCTGGCTAGGCTTATAAATGCCCTAGGGCAGATAGCCTAGTATGAACCTATGAACCTATAAAGGAAGAGTACTAAATGTTAGATCATGGGAAACCTGCTCAGAGTTTTGATAAGCATCTGAAATGTAATAGTCTAAGCTGTCATTAGATGATGATTGCATGATGTTGCTGTCAGTTTAAGAATATAAATTATTATTGGAAGAATATTCCAAAAGGTACCATCCAAGCTTAGAACCTGCTGAGATATATACATTGTATGTATTTAAGTTAGCCTCTAGTCAGCCATTTTAGATCCACTTTTGTGTAAGCTTTGTAAGTTGTTAAAACCTATTCTACACTAAGTTATTACCTTAACATACCTATACCTCTTTGCTTTCATTTGAGTCAAAACACAATTTGATTTACAATACTAGTTCATAAGTCTGTTAAACACCATGGAAATGCACTTTGTAGAGTCTATGCAGCTAAGTTATGGAATACATTACCCTTAGATATAAGATCCAAATACACTGATTTTTTTCCTTACAAAATAAAAGAAAACACTCACATTCAGTCTTGGAATGCTTGTGTTTAAAGCATTAACTAAATATGCTACCAGTTAAATGTACACATCATTTAAAGCAATACAGTTCCTAAACGTCTGCAACAGCATATAATTGTTTTACCTTATGTACTGCACAGAAAGTAAATCTAAAACATTGTAGCTAATTCCAAGTCCCATGATACAACTTTTTCTTTTAATACTGCCTCTACTTAACATGTCTTTTTTTTGTAGATCTCTCTTGTAGGTTTATAAGTACATACTACACAGACTGTAGACTATTACGCACCTAGACATACCTCTCAACTGTACAGATTTTTGCAGAATGTTCAGGTTTTTCCCACATATTTTTAGTCTATTTTTCATAAAATTGTGTTTTTTTGGCAAATTACTGGCAAATCATTACAGACTGAAGTCAGAAAATAATGACAGACATTTGAGTTTCAGACTTCATAACCTTCAGAAAATTCATGCTAATGCAAAACCTGTTATTCTATCAACTTTCTGAATTTATAAGAGCAATATTTAAAAATTGTCCCTATTTTATATATGGCTTTTGTTAGAATTCTTGCTCTAAGAGGTTGAGAGGTATGCCAGTAATTAAATAGTGGCCAAAAGTGAGAATAAAACCCTGTACTTTGTGTCTGTGAGATACACACCTTAACCATTATGCCACCCTCAACCACAAGACAGCAAGCTATTTATAAAGTCCAGATTGTAGGCTAATGGCCCTAGGACCTTTACAAGCCCAGTCATGTTATACCCGTGTTCCCTAACTGACCTTGCTTAGATGGTCATTATTTGCAGAGTGAGTCTATGATCAGCACTGACTGCCCCTGTCCATGAGGGGGGGATTTTATGGTCTCCATCCAGTTGTCTCGGTTGTGCTTGAATAGGGTAATTGAGGAGCTCTGCTTCACGTGAATCAAGAGTTTATTCCATAGGAGTGACATTCTCTGGGATATATATCTGTCTCTCCAGCATATTTTGTTAATGTCACAGGCTAGGTTGAGATTCCTCGAGTGAGTGATTCTTGTCCCATTTGATTTGCGGATGTGAGGCATTTCACTTAGGGCAGGGTCATAGACTACTCTGTAGACCAGGCCAAGTCGCTTTTCAGCAGCTTGTAGGATACACAGTACAGTAACAGGACTTTCAGTCTTTCTATATAGGTCATGTTTTGGAGGCCCTGAATTTTCTTGGTGAGAAACCTCTGTGGTCTCTCCAGCTGCTGTAGGTGTCTGGTGAGGTACATAGAGAAGGGACCATTGTACTCTATTAGTGGTCTGATGAGGGTCGAGTTACAAAGGAGTTATAACATCCTTAGTCTTGGATATAATGCCCTTACTTATGAGATGCACAACATAGAAGGCTTTCCTTATCACTGTGGACACATGGTGATTGAAGTTTAGATTGTTATCAACCTGTGTTCCCAAATCTCGCACCACTGGGTTTGAGGTTACAGCGGGTGCTGTAAATACTGTAATTTGCAGGGACTTCCTCTTTGCCAAAATGGATAATAATGGACTTTTTTGCATTTAGTTTTAGTAAGTGGCTTTGGCACCAATCATTTGTCTGTGTTACCCCTTTTGTAATATGTTAATATCATTTGGAGACACAATGATTGCACCCATTTTGCAATCATTAGTGAACATGGTAAGCCACAGTCCATCTACTTTCATCTGGACTTCCTAGAAATAGATTCCAAACAGTAGAGGGCCTAGCACAGATCCTTGTGGTATGCCCCTGGTAATTGGTCTACTGGTAGAGGTGAAATCCCCAACTTTGACAGTATGCATTCTGTCCATGAGCCATTTGGCTGCCCATCTAGTGATATACAGGTTAATCCCCAGCTGGGAGAGTTTCTCAATGATACCTGTGTGGGGATTGTGTCAAAATCCTCGGCTAAGCCACGCTAGATATGTATACATCTCTGTCTTTTAATAGCTCCTCTACGTGTGGTTGATGTGGAATTCCTCAAGTGTCAGTTGCCTGAAGAAAAATATGCTGTGAAACACAATGCAAATCATTGTTTTTCCATAGAAAATCACTGCTAGTATGATTTTTAAGTGTGTACCATCAATAATCCTCTTCTTTTGAGAAATCTCTCTTTTTTAACTTGGTGCAACCATGGATTTGGTATACATAAGTTTGTGGAGGTTGCACCACCCCACACACACAAACATTGGATGTACAAGGAGGAAACTTTCCCTCTGCAAAAATTGTTAAAGTTGAGTTTTCCTCCTTTCTTTGCTTTAGGCATTATTTTTCGTGTTTGAGTTGTGCAGTTCAGAACAATCCATAGTAGAAGTCTCTTCTAACATTTCCTCTATTCACATACCTTTTTACATCACTTTCTTCTGTCTTACATATGTGTTTGTGACTTAAAACTATATTATACATATTTATATTATGTATACAGGAAAATTCTTAATTAGAGTCTATCATAAACATCTTCCAACATCTATACATTGAATGCTGCAATTTTGCTGATAGGTCCTATTGTGCATTATAAAGATATGCGATTTTTTTTTTCTTCATTTCTGTGCTTAAAACTGGAGCTTTTCTCCCCAGGCCTCCAGTGAAAGAGAGCTATTATAACGCATTCAGATTTTGTATGTTAACAGATGCAAGTAAGCAAGTAAGTAAATAAATAAACAGATAAATAAATGAAAGAGGTTTACTAGAATGATATATGACGTGATGTATGAAGTTAGGTACAATACATAAGGAAAGAAAGTAAGAGAGGTATGTTAATTACATTAAAAAAGGAAGTAAGAGGTATGTTAATTACATTAAAAAAGGAAATAAGAGGTATGTAATTACATTAAAAAGTGTTAGCATGGCAAGTTGCCTGTGTGTGATGTTTTAAAAATGATTGATAGTATGGCTCATGCTAGAACATGGGCAGTTTTAGGATTTATGATAACTAATAAAATAATACAGTCTGCGAAAAAATATGGAATAAAATGGTGACTGGATGGCTAAGTGATGATATTCAGGTACAGAGACATTAAACAGACAATAGTGGGATTATATTTAAGATAATGAATGCAGTGGTTGGAAATTGTCAGGGAGATCTACGAGATGCTCAATGGGAAATAAAGAAAGGGGTAATCATGTTTCTATGGATGTCTTACACAGGTAATATAAAGTGTGTCTTTATCGGCAAAGTATGTTGGCTTAGTTTTTACATGTTACAATTGTTAGATTTTATGAATATTAGTCTGAAATTAATTATGTTGTAAATATGCTGAAAGAAAAGGCTTGCTTAAATGCAGAAACAGAGTTTAGTAATATGTGATCAGCAGTCATACTAAATTACCATGGCTTGGAAAAGGAATCTGCTGAATGGACATTTTTCCCTTACAGACTCAAACAGGATGTATGCAAGAGCAAAAATACAAAATCTGCTTTTAAAGAACACTGGCATATAAAAAATGGACACAATATGTTTCCTAAAATAACAGGATATGTTTATGACACTGTGACAATGTGTTTTCTCAAAAATATGTTTTTCTGCATGGAAAAACAGGATATGGCACAAGAACAGAAGTTTTTATACAAAGATCCAAATAAAATACAGGATGTTCACACTGTCAGAAAAGCTGATCTCTGACAATGTGTTTTCATAAAAATATGTTTTTCTGCATAAAAAACAGGATATGCTTATCAGCATTGGCACAAGAACATATGTTCATATACACAGATCCAAATAGAATACAGAACAATGTGTTTCCTCAAAAATATGTTTTTCTACATGGACATCAGGACACTGTTACAGGATATTCACACTGTCAGAAAAGCTGGTCTCTTACAAGACATTGTTAAACAAGGAAGCTTAGTATTGTTTCTACAGGACTAAAAACTGTATATAAAGAGCTGTATAAATCCAACTATGTTAGAGGTATGGTAGGGACACAAGTCCTAAGGTAAATGTTATATCTCTCACATCATCTGTACTATATGAGAAGTAAAGTTGGAACAGTACTTTTAAGCTGCAACGTTTGTCCAGTTTAATTTATTATAAAAGTTATTGGTTACTGCTCTTAAAGACAAGTGCTGCAAAGTATATTCTCTCATCAGTGTATATTCTGCAAGTTTCTGTATGCAACAGACTGTGAATGCAAATATAACCAGACTTTGAATTGTAGCAGAATCCAGCCAGCAAGACTGAGTGTCTTAAAGAACACTCCAAATCCATCCCACAGCAAGAAGCAGCAAGCAGTAAGCAGAGAGAGCTCAAAATATTTTTTCAACAATATACTTATTTAAGGCATTGTCTACTGTACTCTCTAGCAAGTTGGTATGCTGCAAAGTAGCTTGGCAGCAAGGAACGCCCCCCCCCATTTCTTAATGGACTGCCTGTTAGTTTCAACAAACTTATGTCTATTAAATGCTGGACTCCTTATCCTGTTTTAAGATATTTCTTATCCAGCCTGCTCTAAGATATTTCTTACCTGATAGTACTGCACAACAAAACCTATTTTTCTTACTATTAACAGTACATAGCCTTATTCTGTTAGAGTTTACTGATTGTTTCTGGGCTTGGCTGCCATGCTCCGTTCACTCTCTCTTTACTCGGGCTCACTTCGCTCCTCTCTCACCCCCATTCCCACCCACCCACCCCCATATAATTTCCTTTATAGCTAACTACTTTGCATCTCCCACAACAGATACCCACCCCTTCCTCTCTTTCACTCCATAATAGTCTATACCTCAACCCTCTTGCTGCTACAACAAAATATTCTAACTTCACCCACCACACTGGTACTAGCTGGTATACACTATTATCCACTATCTAATAGATCAACAAACTGTACTCCTGTGCATTTTATTAACTAAAAACACCTTACAATATGTACTCCTCCAAGAGAAAAATATACGCATTTCTAACTACATCCATCCTAGTACTGCCTCTCCTACTCCTCCTCCTTATACTCACATCACTTAACATCCACTTACACCCCAAACATACCTCCCCTACAAACCCAAATTGCTGTAGCTATATAAATAATCATCAAACCTTCTCCATTTTTCCATCTATCTTCTCATTAAATACCCCCTTACCAAAAATATACTTCCTAACACCCAGCTCACCCCTACCAAACACAAAACAAAATACTATACCCCCACTGCTAATATGCTCAAATTCATCTACCTCCACAAAAACATTCTCTTAGCTGGAGACATCCATCCCGACCCTGGTCCAACACACTCCACTGCTAGCCCTCCTAACCCCAAAGTTAATAATCTCCCAAACAAATATCTTTCCTTCTATTCAATAAACACTATGAGTATTCTGAACAAAGTAAGTGAACTACATGCTTGGATCCCCCACCATAATCCTGGTATGCTTGTTCTGACTGAAACCTGGTTGAAATCCCAACACCAAGACATAGAGATCTTGCCCTCTGGCTATAGCATACACCATCTAGATGGACCAAAAAGGAAAGGTGGAGGCATTGCTATCCTACACTCTAACCACCTTACCATTTCTAACTCTACCTTTACATCCCAAGCCTTCTCCCCAGCTGAAATTGTATCTGTAAACCTAAATATTAATAGCCATTCCACTATCACCATTATAGCAATCTACATTCCACCAGGTGATAACATCCCCCTACTGGAAAATATGCTTGCTCATATCTCCCAACACATCTCAAATGACACTATCATTCTTGGGGATGTCAACATTAATTGGTTATCTCTCTCCACTCAAAACTCCTCACAACACCTTAATCTCTATGGCTTTGCTCAACTCATCTCTGATCCCACTTGTTTCAGTAACTCCCATTCAGCCTCGTCTCTCCTTGACTGAATTCTTGTCTCTCACCCTTCCAAATACCATAACCCTGAAACACTACCAAATTCCCTAAGTGATCACTGCCCAATAAAAATACTCAGATACACATCCCATCAAGCTAAACCTCAAAGGTTTATCAAACACCGAAAATTAACAAACTTTAATCCTGAAGATCTCAAATCTTTATTATCAAAAGTGAACTGGAATCCCTTAAAACTACTCCCCTTGGGTGAAGCTGTCCACTTTTTTAACTTCCCTTCCTTAGCCCTTAGAACAGTCTGCATAAAGTCTAACATACCCCCATGGCTGACCGTAAACACTTGTGAACTACTAAAAAAAAAAAAAAAAAAAAAAAGACAAAACATGAAAAATTTGGACTAAAACTAAACATCTTAGAAATCTTGCCAAAAGTCACATAAATAAAGATAAGAAAAAACTTCTATAATAATCCATCTTCTACCTTTAAATCCAACCCTAAAAAGTTCTGGCAAGCTGTAAATCAAATACTACACCCAGGTGCACTAGTCTCCCCTAACCCTCATCCTGACAAGACAGATGAGGAAACTGCCTCCATATTCAACAACTACTTTATAGCTCAATATCCAAATTACTAAATCAAGACACAAACCATGCCACCAACAATAATAGACCTAATAGCTCAAACCCTTCCATTAATAGTAACCCTACCACTACCTTCTCCCTCAAACCTGTCTCCACTAACTATATTAAAACTCTACTATCTAAATTAAAACCTTGCTCCACATTTGTAGACAAAATTCCCTTTGCATTCCTTCAGGCTGCTGCTGATGTTCTTGCTTTCCCAGTTTCTATTCTAATAAACCGCTCTATCACAGAATCCACATTCCCTTCCGTCTGGAAGCAATTTTACACCCTTTCAATACACAAAGGAGGAAATCCCACAGATATAACAAATTTTAGACCCATAGCCATACTCTCACCACTCTCCAAAATTCTGGAAAAATGTATACACTATCAAGTCTTACACTACCTTCTGCAAGAAAATCTACTCACACCTACCCAACATGGCTTTTGTTCCATGCACATCACTACTACAGCTCTCCTGTCTTTCCTAAACTCTGTATCACTAGCTAGAGATAGTAACAAACTAATTTCCTGTTTCTTCATTGACCTCTCTAAAGCCTTTGATACAGTCTCTCATAAACTCCTTCTCCTTAAACTAGCAAACTTACACTTCTCTCCATCCACCATATCTTGGTTTAACAGCTATCTCTCTGATAGACTCCAATCAGTCAAATGGCTCTCAGCTTTCTCCCCTCTTCTTCCTGCTAAAACAGGTATTCCACAAGGCTCCATCCTTGGGCCACTTCTTTTTAACATCTTTACCAACCTTCTCTACTCTTCCTGTCCTGGATCCTCCCTGATACAATCATCTTCTTTCGGCTGTTCCCGTTAGGGGTCGCCACAGTGGATCACCCGTTTCCCTTTCTTCCTGTCCTCTGCATCTTGCTCTGTCACACCAACCACCTGCATGTCCTCTCTCACCACATCCATAAACCTTATCTTAGGCCTTCCTCTTTTCCTGTTACCTGGTAGCTTCATCCTTAGCATCTTTTTCCCAATATACTCAGCATCCCTCCTCAGCACATGTCCAAACCAACGTAATCTTGCCTCTCTGGCTTTGTCTCCAAACCTTCCAACCTGGGCTGACCCTCTAATTAACTTATTCATAATCCTGTCCACCCTCGTCACACCCAGTGCAAATCTTAACATCTTTAACTCTGCCACATCCAGCCCAAAATCCTGCCTTTTTGTCAGTGCCACTGTCTCCAACCCATATAACATGGCTGGTCTCACTACCCTCTTGTACACCTTTTCTTTCACTCTTACTGGTACTCGTCTGTCACAAATCACTCCTGACACTCTTCTCCACCCACTCCACCCTGCCTGTACTCTCTTCTTCACCTCTCTTCCACATTCACCGTTACTCTGAACTATTGATCCCAAGTATTTATACTCATCCACCTTCGCCACCTCTACTCCTTGCATCCTCACCATTCCTCTATCCTCCCTCTCATTCACACACATATATTCTGTCTTAGTCCTGCCGACCTTTATTCCTCTTCTCTCTAGAGCATATCTCCATCTCTCCAGGGTCTCCTCCACCTGTTCCCTACTCTCACTACAGATCACAATGATTCACACTTATCACTATTGCCAAATCACCAACTCAACTAAAATCACACACACAGTCCTCTTTTAACTCTGTAGAAAACTGGCTATCTGAAAATCAACGTATCCTTAATCCAAAGAAAACCAAATTACTACTCTTTCTCCCTAAAAGCCTTAACCACATAAAGTCTTCTTTCTCCATACTGTCACAAAATAATACTCAAATACAGGTGGGCACCAGTACAAAACCCTTAGGTGTTACTATTGATGATAGACTAACCTTTGATTTACACATCTATAATTGTATCCAAAAAACAAATCTCAGGCTAGGTCTCCTCTACAGAAACAAAAATATCTTACCAAAACAGCAAAACTAACCCTTTCAAATGCCTACTTCTTACCCACTTTACTCTATAGATCCAAATTCTCACCATCCTCAACACTGGACTACTAAACAAGTTAGAAACAACTTATAACAGGATTGCCAGATTGGATTGCCAGATTTTCTGCTCAAAATTCTTACAAGTTCCATCACTGTCTCTCACTAAAAGAACTAAATTGGCTAGAATTACTTAACCTGCTTCAGCATAATCAGTTTCAGATTATTCACTCCATTCTCTACAAACCCTCTTTCTGTCCAACTATCTCATCTCTAGTCTCTTATTACCTACCCACTAGATTATTCCACAGTTCTGAACAAGGCCTACTAAAAATCTACAAATCAAGGACCAAAATGGGTCACCTAGTCTATAGCTTTAACCCTTCTAAGACCTTGAATAGCCTACCACTAGATATAAGATCCCTTGAACATACCAATCAATTCAAAACCGCTACAAAAAAAAACCCTTCATGAATATTGGAGCTGCCAATGTAATTATCCCCCGTAAACACTCCCCTATAACCTTCTACTTCCCTTCCTCCCCTTCAATAAACAAACTTAATACTTTATCTTCACCTCTTGCTACATCACTGTACAAACATAACTAGTAAAATATTTCAGCTATGTAACTATTGCACTATTATGTATATGATATGTAATTATGAAGGTATCTCCCTGATGAATACATTTCTATATGTATTTCACTTGCCACAGTGTAATGTATGACACTTTAATGCAGTAATGTGTGGTACTGATGAATATATTCTATGTGTATTCAATATGGAAAATTAAAATTTTTCTGTTGGAGCTTTTCTCCTATGGCCTCTGCTGAAAATGGGCAATTGTAGCCCAGTCGGACAAGCCCGGTCAACAAATATAAAAAAAAAATAAATAAATAATATAAAAGTAATAAAAAATAAAAATAAAAGTATGGATGAAGGAGGTAATAGTGAAGAAACTATATGAATTAAAAGAAACAGGTTTGGGACTGATTAATTTAAAAGAAGCTAAAGATCTGGGGATATAGTGAAAAGGGGTGGGGTCCATTGTTCCATGCATGATATTAGTGTACTAGGAATAAAAACTGATAAGCAAGATGTGGTAAAAATGAGGATATACATGGAAAGCATGTCAGATGAAATAGAAGAAAACAGTATATTTGATACATTCTTATGTTTTTGGAAGGATGTGTGGAATGTGTATGCATTTCCATCAGAAAAATTAAAATAATGACTGGAGATGGGATTTCAGGCTGAACCCTTGAAAAGAGTGACAGGAAGAAATGTTATGAAAAAATAGCTGAATACCTGGCATCATCACATCTATTTTGGATTTCAAAGGAGATGGGGCACGGAGTAAAAAGCATTGCGGGAAGAGTGATGTAGAAAACTAAAAAGAAATCTGGGAAGAATCGAAAGTGGGGAAAAATTAGATAACATAAGACTGTAGAAACTAGATAAGGAAGTAAGAAATGTTAAAAGGAAAGAATGGTCTGGAAGGATTATGGAACAAAATTAGTTTGTTAAACCATGGGAATTTTTGAAAGAAAATGAGAGAAAAAACTATGATGGAGAGACAGGAAAGATTTAAAGTATATGGTGTTTTGGACGTTTTCTGATGGCTCTTATTTATTTGCAGTTTGTTAACTGGGAAAGTCCATTGAGCCAGAGCGAGCCCTTTTTCAATGGAGGCCCAGGAAGAAAAGCTCCATGTGAATACATATACATACAGACAATAACAAATACAAAAACAATATCATGTACCATTGCTTCAAGATTATTACAGGGTCTTAAGAATAAAAAATCAACAGAGTTAACACAAGAATTTTATATGTGATAAAAATAACAGTTTGTATAGTATGTCAAAGTTACAGGTAAAGGTCAACTGGTCAAAAATGAAATGAACAAACTGAGAAAATGTAACAAAATGGCACAGGACAAGACAGCATTCAAAAAAACAACTATTTAATCCTGGTAAAGCAAGTGCTTTCGTACAGGATAATAGCTGTACTTCCTCAGACAAAAGTAAAAGACAAAAACAAGTCACTTATATACAGCCTCCCAAGATGCAACCCCAACTGAATGAAATCACATGATCAATTAAACAATTAACTGTAAGTATAACCAATACTGAATGCAAAACATTATATAAATAGTAATGAAAATAGAAAATATATGTATATAAATAAATAAAACATATATTAAAACATAAATAAGAATATAAAAATATGTAAAAATATTACTACTAAATAAATTAAAAAGGCAGCACTATGTTCTGAATACTTAAATTATATTATTACAAAAAGTCATTCAAAATTCATTAAAATTCATTAAAAATTCCATACAATAACATAGTGGCTCCTTATCTAATAAGGTTTCTAAGTTTCAATATACATGCTATAGAGCACATTTCATTAATGCCAGGATGTCCAAATGCACCACATCTAAGTTGCCACAGCAGCTCACATCTCTCCAAACATAAAGAGATGGGGCCACCCCTAATATTGTTAGTCACCTGGTCTATCACCCTAAATTCAAAACTATGGTCTGGAAAATTAATTATATGCTTGGCTAGGGCATTTTCATCTTTTCTGTTCTTAATTGCATATGTGTGTTCATATACCCTGTCCCTGTGTCTCCTGTCGGTCTTTCCTATTTAGAAGACAGGGCAAACTTTGCACTTAGCCAGGTAAATGACACTCCTTGTATTACAATTAAATCTGCCATTACAGGAGACTCTCATGTCCCTGACAGTGAAAGAAAGACCTGTGCTAACATATTTGTAGTAGGGACATGATTCACACTTAAACATACCTTTTATTCTAGAGTTATTAGTTTTCTTAACCTCCAACATAGATTTCAGATTCAGTCCCCTTTTATATATAACCATGGGTTTACTGGGTAAATTATCCATGACATTCTCATCAGCTGTTATCAAGTCCCAGTTCTTATATACAATGCACTTAATAACATAGGCTTCATTACAAAAAGGGGTGATAAAAGTGGATGCAAAATCAGAAGTAGGATTAGAAGTTGGTCTACTGAGGTATACACTGGAACTATCCAAAACTTCCACATCACTCAATCGAGAGTGATTCAAAATGGCTTTGAAATGACCAGCCAACCTTTTAGAAGTAACTTCTGCCAGGATATCCACCAGTAATGAATGTGGGCAACCACGTTTGAAAAACATATCCTTTGGCACTCCACCAAAATTCATTAAAATTGGAAATCATCCTGGCAGCTCGAATTAACTGTCCTTTAACAACCAATTTTTTTCTGGTGGTCAGGGTGGGAACTAGAAAAATGCAGAAAAGAATTAGAGTATGTTTCTTTTCTAAAAATAGTGGCCACATAACATTGTCTGGGTCTATATCAAAAGCGAAAGACGTGAACAGCAAAAATCAAAATGACGAACATATTACTGAGAACAACAGTGCAATACAGGTAAGGAAAACCTACATAAACAAACTTCATTAAACACACTTTTTCAGGGGGGCAAGCCCCCTGCACCCCCCATGTGGGAGGGTGCCCCCCACACCCCCCTACTTAAATATACCAACTCCGAGATCTCACTACAGTGGGGAAAAAGATATATTTCCTCTTCCCCATGATCACCCTGCTGGCCACAGAAATACATTCGGCATTCCGATTTTCGCTGTTCACGTCTTTCGCTGTTGTAGTACTTCAGTCTTTATGTGTCACTGTTATGGTATTCGCGGTTTTGAACATTCGTGCTTTTGATATAGACCCCATTGTCTAACACATTCCTTGCTTAAGCATATATCCAGATAGGAAATTCTTGCCTTTTGAAAGTCACTTGTAAATTTTAAGAAATTAGTAGTATTATTCATGTAATCAATAAATTAATTAAAAATAACCTTGTTACCTTTGAAAATAACAAAAATATCATCAAGCTATCGGGTATAAAAATAAATATGTCCCAAGAAAGGGTTGTTCCTTAGGATAAATTCCTTTTCCCAAAGGACCATAACCAGATTGGAAAAGCTGGCCCCACACGGTGAACCCATGGCAACACCCTTGGTCTGCAAATAATAGGAGTCATCAAATAGAAAAAAAGTTGTTAGTAAGTATTAGGTCCAAAAACTCCTGTACCAAGTATAATTCTTCATTGTCAATACCCTTCTGAACTAAAAACTGACTGACCCAATCAATACCTAGTTCATGAGGGATCACCTTGTACAAATCCTTCACGTCCACAGTTGCAAAATTATATCTTCCTTGAATGGCAGTCCATTAACATTAGCTAAAAAAGACCAATAGTCCTTACATACTTGCAATTCATCAGTCAAAAACATTTTAAGTATGTTAGCCACAAATTTAGCCATGGGATAAGTTATGGAATTGCATCCGTTAACTGTTGGACGTAAAGGGGATTTTTGCAAAGATTTTGCAAATTTTGGTGAACCTTAAGTATTTAAAAGATAACATGGATTTGTGGTGCTGAAACTGTTAAATAATTAAAAATATCTAAAGGTATATGTGCTTCTATAAATTAATCATTTAAAAACATCCTGATTTTTTATATACACCATTAAACTAATTTAAGGACACTGGATTGTAGTTCTCAGTCTCTAACATTAGCTTCATTTTCACCTTATAAGCATCATCATCAAAAATGACCATGCCCCCCTCCTTTATCAGGTTGAGAAATTCATAAGTCACTAGTAGTTAAACTTGTTAATAACATTATTTCATCAAAATTCAAGTTATTATTGTTAGACATAGTGAAAGAATTTTTAAACAACTTGATGCTCCTTAATCAAATTCACAAATGTGTTCAAAAGCTGCCAAAGTGGGATTCAAGACTGGGTTAAATGTACTGTTCACATGAACTACATTACAATTATTACTTGTATTAGCACGCAAAACCAGCTTTAAATTCAGCTTCCTTACAAACAACTTCAAGTCAATTATTGTTTTCACTAAATCCAAACTCCTGGAGGGTACAAAAGTTATGCCCCTTGCTAAAACATCAGCTAACTCAGTACCAACAAGAAAAGAGGAATAATTAAACACTTTAAAGTCACCAGTAGAATTATAGATAATCTTCAACTGTTTGTCCCCCGTCAAAGTCAAGTTATGCGAGTTGTAATCCAACAGAAAGTCATTACACTCACCAAATGTAGTATATCAGCAGTCTATTACCTCCAAGCTTGCTGCTGATTCCTGCAGTTCCTCTTCCTGTTGCTTTTGTAAGCTGAGTTCTGTTGGACGGAATTGTAATCCCCCTGAAAATTCTGACCATTTCCTACTTTATTTATTTGCGAAAAGGAGCTGGTTGAAGCGTGAGTGTTGTTATTCTCCCTGTTGTTCTGCATTTAGAAGAGAGATATGACGGAAGTAAGGTTTTGAAGGCAGTGGAGAGGCTCGAAAGTGAATTCTATTTCCATGCTTGGGAGTAAGAAAGAAAGAAAGAAAGAATAAGTTGGCCAGGCGTGTGCAACGGTTTATACACTTTGAGTAGGTTTTGATTATTAGACCTGAGGGATCGGTCAGAAAGATGCATGAAAAGGTAGAAGAGAGAAGGACAATGAAAAGGGCTTAAAGATGAATTTGTGAGCAGTGGAGATTTGAATATAAAAAAGAGAATTGGGGAGTTCTAGCACTTTAAGGGGTGTAATGAGTCACAGTGATGAGAGGAAGATTTGGTGCCTGTAGCAAACGTTGTGATTTTATTGTAGCAGGATGCCAGTTTAGTTTTGAGGGTGCCTTGAAGATTGGTAAGGATGGGAGCTCCATACATGAGAGAGGGAAGAAGGTAGGTAGTGGAGAGAGTAAGTTTAGATGAAGAGGTAAGAAAGTGACTGTGGCAGTAAAGCATACCAAATTTCTGGTGAGTTTTCTTAATGTTAGTTTGAAGGTGACTATTAAACTTAAGTTGTTCATCAATAATGACTCCTAGAAGCTTGGTATGGGAGACTACTTCAATTGGCATCATATTTTGGCTTGTAATCGAGAAGGAGTTTTTGTCTATTTTGGTGTTTTTAGTTGGGGTGAAAGTCATAATTTTGAACTTGGATGCATTGAGGGCTAGGTGGTTGTTAACCAATGTGCTGGTAAAGGCTGCATGAGTAGCTTGCAGGAGTGTGGGGAGAGATTCAGCAGAGCAGATGATTGTAGAGTCATCAGCATATTGGACGAGTTTAGTATTAGGGATGCAAAGAGGGAAGTCATTTATGAAGATACTTAAAAGTAAAGGGGCCAATATTGAGCCTTGAGGGACACCTGTGAGGGTGTCTAGGTAGGAGGAGGTACAGTTATTCCATTTAACAGCCTGTTGCCTATTTGAGAAGTAACTGGAAAACCAAGTGATAGTTGCAGAGGAGAGACTGAGGTGAGAGAGCTTAGAGAGTAGCAAGGTATTGGAAATGGTATCAAAAGGCTTGGATAAGTCTAAGAAAAGGGAAGATATTATGTTTCCAGAGTCACATGCATGGTTGATATTGTCCAGGAATGAAAGGAGGGCAGTAGTGGTACTGTGGCCAGGTCTAAAACCATGCTGTGTTGGGGTGAGGAGAAGATTGTCTAGAAGGTAAGGTAAAAGTTGCAGGTGAATGCATTTTTCAAGTATTTTGAGACAGGGGAGATAATGGCTATGTGGCGGAAGTTGAAGATGTCAGTGTTGTTGCCTCCTTTATGCAAGGGAATGATGAAAGCTTTTTTGCAGAGAAGGGGCACATAGGATTCTTGGATGGAGTGGTTATTTATGGAGAGCAATGCCATCAGCAGCTAACTTGAGAAAGTTGGAAGGTAAGTTATCTGGGGCATTAGAACAATATTTAATTTATTAAGGTAGGTTATCTGGGGCATTAGAACAAGGTTTTTTGTTTATTAAGAAGTTTTTTAATAGTGTTGACAGGGATAGGTCTGAGGGAGGGTGAGTGTAGTGTTGGTGGTGGAAGGAAAGGAGTATGGGGGAGTAGAAGGGGTGATGAGTTTTTAGGGAAATCTGTGGCTATTGAGTTGATGAAGAAGAAGAAGTTAAAGTTGGAGGCTATGATATGGTCTGGAGCATTAGGGTCAGGGCAAGGGTTCTCTTTTCTTCCAGGACTAAGGAGGGTGGTGATACTGCTCCAAACTTTCTTGGGGTTGGTTTTGTGATTGTTTTCGAGCTTAGTGTTTTTTTACTAAATTTCGAAGTAATTTATATTCAGTAAGGGAGTTCATTGTTTTAGGTTTTTGGTTGAGTTTCCATGATTTATCATGGGTGTGCATGAATGTTATGGTATCTTTGGAAAGCCAATGGGCTGTTTTGGATTTGACTCTTATAGTTCTAGGGAGAGCAAAGCTGTTGAACATATTAATGAAAGAATTGAAGTAAGAATCAGTGTCGTCAAGAGGAAGAGTTTTCAGAGGGTTCCAGTTCATTTGTCTTAAGGAATCGGAGAAGGATTCAGGGTTGAAGTTTGTAAGGGTACGGGTTAAGATATAGTTATGTTGTAGATACAGGGGGTAAGGACAGCAAAGTGTGAATGCAAGTAAGTGACTGCTAAGGGAATCGGGCAGGGTGCCACCGTCAGAGATTTTGTTGGGATGGAAAACTGATATCCAGTCGAGGATAGAGCCTGAAAAGTTATCTTTAGTGGGCCTGGTGGGAGAGTTAATTAATTTTGAAAAAATATATAGGTTTATACTGTGGGGGGTAGAGGTTGAGTGGATGGATGACTAGTTGATATTACCATCTCCTAGGATAATAGTTTTAATAGTAACATTAGATGAGAACCAAGAAAGAATATCTTCAGGTATAGGGATATTGTTACCTGGTGGAATGTATAGGGCAGTTATCAATATGTTTTTGTGATTGTTATTCTTTAGGATGGCCAGGGTTAATTCAGCTGTAGAAAATGAAGGTATAGGGTTGGTGTAGGGTGCAGCAGTCAGGGAGGAGGAGGAGGAGGAGAAAAGTAGGGCTACTCCACCTCCTTTCCTCTAAGTTCTGTCATTTCTAATGATTCTGTAGTTGGGGGGGTGATTTTTGGAGTTTTTCAGGTGAGGCTTGAGCCAAGATTCAGAAATGGATAGAATGTCAGGGTAGTTGTGGAAGAGCTAGGCATGGAAGTTGGGTAGTTTGTTATCAAGGTTTGGGCATTAATGTTGGCAAAAAGGAGATATTTACAGGGAGAGCATACAGGAGATGGAGAGTAGTTGGTATTAAGATGGGAAGAAGTCCAGGATTGGGGTAAATACCACCTTACAGAAGGATGCAGATTAGATCAAGTAGGAAGGATATAAGTTGCTCGGGATCTCTGGAGTTTGGGTGGGGGTATGGGAGAAGTAGGGAAAGACAGAATAGGGGATGAAGTGATTTTAAAGATCTTAAGAATCTTTCTGTTCAAGAGGATAGAGTTGTTGGATTGGTATAGGTAGGGAATAATTTAGGCAGAGTAGTGGGGTTCTTTTTGGGGGGTAGAGGTAAAATGGTTTGGGGGAGAGTAAGTGAAGTCTGGGAGATAGATGAGGAGGAGGAGAAGACAAAGGGAGACTGGAAGAAGAATTATGAGTAGTGGCTTAAGAGGCATGGTATGCATGGTAGTGTGATAATTACAGAAGGGTTAATGATAAGAGAGGGTGTATTACTGTGTGGATAGAAAAAGTTATTGTGTTAATGCTGGTGAGATAGGATGGAATAATTGGCTGAGGGGAAATAGAAGCTGGGGAGGGGCATGATGTGATTGGTTGGAAATACAGTAGGTGAGTCTATACGGCTATAAATTTAGATGTAGCATGGGTGGGTGGGAAATGGGGGCAGGGTAGGGGAGTTGAGTGAGCCCAAAGGGTGAACAGAGTGGGCAGAGCCAAGAAGGTGAACTAATCTTGAGAAATAAAATTGAGTGGAAAGTTATAGGCCATTCACAGATAGGAGCTGGAAAAGCCTAAAGGTAAGTTACTAACAAGTGGAACTGCAAATGCGCACTAGAGGGAATTTCAAGCAGCAAGTAGAATGACTAAGTCTAGGGAGTTTTTACCGAGCAGTTAAAGCAAGTAAAATATATCTAACAAAAAAGATGGCATGCTACGACCTTGTGGTGTTGCCTGAGAAATAGTTGGCTCAGTAAAACCTGCAACTAAGGAGGAGATTTACGAGAGGGGGGGGAACAGTCTGCTTAGTTCTGCCAGTGTGAACCCTGCTGAAAATAAGCTAGGAGCAGTGCAGTATACATATACAATGTCTTTATATAGAAATGTTACACAAATATGCAGTCAGTGTAGAGGTCCCTGAAGGTAAGAAATAAACTGATTGTCAGCAGACTTCTTTCCTTAGGGTAAGACTGAGAGGTCTACACATTTTATTTGGTTGAATGGTGGTGCAGCGGCAGTTTTGGGGCCCATACGAGCTGTAATGAAATAGAAACCTAGGTTATATTAGAAGAAAAATACAGTTGGGAAGAAGCAGTAAGGGGAATAGTCAAGAGAAGAGGGTGAGGTATTGCCTACCCCATTAGCATACTAATCAACCACTCAATTCAAGAAGATATGGTTCCCCAAATCTGGAAAAAGGCCTTTATCATACCTTTACATAAAGGTGGCAATAACAACAATGTTTCCAACTTCCGCCCCATTGTTATCCTATCTCCCATCTCTAAACTCTTGGAAAGGTGCATCCAACTTCAGCTCCTACCATATCTCATAGATAACAACCTACTTTCTCCTACACAACATGGATTCAGACCAAATCACAGCACTATGACAGCACTCCTCTCCTTTCTAGAAACTGTAAATAGTGCCCGAGACTCTGGCCAAATTGTCTCTACCCTTCTACATGACCTCTCTAAAGCCTTTGATACTATATCACATAGTCTGCTTCTAACCAAACTCTCCAAACTTAACCTGTCTTCCTCTACTTTGAACTGGTTCTCTAGCTACCTATCTAATAGACATCAAGCAGTCAAATGGAAAAAGGCAACCTCCTCATTTCTTAATACCCCGACTGGTGTCCCCCAAGGCTCTATATTAGGTCCCTTCCTTTTCAATATATTTATAAATGATTTCCACAAAGCTATCCCTCTTTCCAATATCATCCAATATGCAGATGATTCGACCATTATCTGCACGGCCTCAACTATCCCTACTCTTATAAAACTAACTCAGGATGCTTTTTCTACCATTGAACTATGGATGAAAACAAATCACCTAGCACTCAACCCCACTAAAACCAAATTAATGATATTCACCCCTTCTAAACTCAACTCTCTCAATACAAACTCATTCTCTATTACTAGTGAGAATAACACTCCTCTGGAACTAGTGACAGAGACCAAATTACTTGGAGTCCAAATTGATAACCAACTAAAATTCAACTCCCATCTACAACTAAATATAAAAAAAAAACATCAAAAACTAGGGATGCTCTATCGACAAAAAAAAAAATACCTTAAAACTGCCACTAAAATCACTCTCTCTACTTCCTTTCTTATTCCCTCTCTTCTATATGGAGCTCCACTACTAACTAATCTACAAATCTCCCTGAAAAAACAACTTTCCTCCTGCTACAATAAAATAGCCAAGTTTGCTACCAACCAAAAGTCTTACACCCACCATTGCTCCTCTCTCCAACAATTAAAATGGCTAGAACTACCCCATCAGCTCTCCTATACACAACTATCCCTTGCTCATAAACTTATTTTCAACCCCTCCCTCTGTCCCTCCCTCTCTTCTGTGTTTAAAATGCACATACCTGATAGAATATTAAGGTCCAACAACCAAAATCTATTAGAAGTGTACAAACCAACCCGTCCACCTGGAAAATATCTTCTCTCACATGGGTTAGCTCGCCTCTGGAACTCTCTACCTTCATCTATCTGTACTACCTCTAACCATTTTATGTTCAAAAAATCTCTTCATTCACACCTACTTTCCCAGTGGGAATGCTCCTGCTCCCACCCTACTTAACTACACTGAACATCCCCATTTCCTCTTACTCCTGCTTACACCCTTGATTTCTCTCTCTCATTATCCATAACTCCCACATTCCTGTTATTACTATAGAATATGTAAGAATACTCTACACTCTCATATGTTGAACTCTCTTTATGAAATAACTTTAGTAGAATTTTGAATTTATGTATAATCCCTTATAATCTGCCATCAGTTTTTTTTAACACTTACATTAATTGTAATTGTTGTGCATTGCATTTGTATTTGCCTACTGTGACTTTAACAATGTTTAAGTATGTCTAATAGCTATTGTAATCTATATTGTCTGGAGCTTTTCTCCCCAGGACTCCAATGAAAACGGGTTCATTTTGGCCCAATGGACTATCCTGGTAAACCAACTGCAAATAAATAAATGAAGGATATTAGGGAGAGTTGAGTCGGGAGGTTAGCATGGTTTAGCTAGGAGGAAAAAAGTAGTCAAGAAAAAAAAAACAGCTAGCACATTTAAATCCAGGGTATAAATGCACAGTCAGTATAAATCAATATGCACACTTGATGGTAAAAACACTCAGAACGCTCGTAGAGCGAAAACAGATCAAATCACATTGCATCTTTTGCTATGCAAAATATTAGTAGATATAGGCAGCATGGCTGTAATGGTTAAATTACACACGCTATAGTTCAATGAGACCAACTACTGCCTGTTCAAATGTTTAAGTACAGACAACTCTAGCAGCAAGATGGAATAAAAAACTCATATACATAGTACACATATGTCTCAAACACTAGCAGCAAAATGGAATAAAAACTCATATAGATAGTACACATACATCTCAAACATAGTGCTATTAAGTAGTGTAACAAATGCAATATTTCCTGGGAATAGTTATACTCTAGAGGTGATCATCATACTATGAGCATGTTCCACCAGCTCAGTTAGATTGATGTGGTGGAAGAATCAGTATTACTACAACATTTAGTTGCTGTTTTTTGCAGCTATATCTCAATTAACAACTAGATTGTGTTTGGCAAATGAAACTATAATAATGCAGAGTACAGTACATGCTTGAGCTTTCTAGTTCAAATTGCACAGTACAAACAAAGGTACCAAAGCATACTTTAATGAATTACTTTAAAACAAAGAGAAACAGTTCAACAGTTTGATGATAAAAATAGAGAGTAAAATACAGAGCAAAGGCAATTGCATGGCTGTAAATGGTGAAGTAAAACTTACTGGCGAGCACACTAGCAACCAAGCAGCTGTATGTGGAGATGAGGTATTAGACATTTAAAAATGGTGCCACAGGTAGCACCCAGTAATAAAGATTCTACACGAGGAACTAGAGGGGACAGGGAAGGGGCTGAAGGGTGAGAGAGGGCGGGGAAGTCAAGTCACTACGGGCTAAGGTACAGAGCCTTGAAGGCGAACTAATCCTGAGAAAAACAAACAATCAGTGGAAAGTTAGAGGCCAATCACAGATAGGAGCTGGAAAAGCCTAAAGGTAAGTTACTAATAAGGGGAACTGCGAATGAACACTAGAAGGACTTTCAAGCAGCAAGTAGAAGGGTTAAGTCCAGGGAGTTTTTACCGAGCAGTTAAAGCAAGTTAAATGTATCTAACAAAAAAGAGGGTATGCTATGACCTTGTGGTGTTGCCTGAGAAATAGTTGGCTGACTAAAACGTACAGCTAGGGAGAAGATTTACGAGAAGGGGGAACAGTCTGCTTAGTTCTGCCAGTGCGCATGCCACTGAAAATAAGTTAGGAGCAGTGCAGTATACAAAGTCTTTATATAGAAGTGTTACACAAATATGCAGTCAGTGTAGAGGTCCCTGAAGGTAAGAAATAGATTGGTTGTCAGCAGGCTTTCTTCCTTAGGATAGGACTGAGAGGTCTACACATTTTATTTGGTTGAATCGGGGCGCAGCTGCAATTTGTCGGACCCATGCGAGTGGCGAGCACACTAGCAATTGAGCAGCCTTATTAAATAAATTACCCATGGTGCCAAGTATATAACTATTTTTTTCAGATAAGGGATTTATTTTATTGTTTTGTAATTCAGTTGACTGTTTTGAGTGCTACTGCTTTATTTGCTTTATTTCTTGATTTTACCTTTAAATCCTTCTAAAGGTCCCTAATACTTGACATTGCCTTGGAAGGGTAGTTTGTTTAAGATGTTTTATTGTTGCATTAAACTCACAAGCAATCTTTCTTGGTGTTTTTATATCAAAAGGTTAGCAGTGCCCTATATAGACACAAACACCCAGAAAGTTAATTTCCTCTATAAAACTACCCTTAGAACCTGTAACTTATTAAGCTTAAAAGAAAGCCATTGCATGAAGACAAGGTTAGAGCAACTATCTTGCACATTAAACAGCACTACTGTCAAATCTTTGCACAATATAACCTAGTCTAGTGCCAAACCCCAGAGACCACCCAAGGAGAACTCTGTATAACCCAGTCCATAACCTAAAGTAGCCCACCCAAATACAGGTCTGTATAACATAGATATACAATTTCCAAATGTCTCTGTAGCCAGCTCAATAGATATGGGCATCCTGAGAAAATGTAGCAATTGTATGAAGTCTACAGACAACCATTTAATCATTAAAGAAACAAACATAGTATGCGAGAGATGCACAATTTCACTGGAGGTAAAAATCTTGCATATAAACAAGGTTGTGAAGAACACATGCACACTACATCCACCGTACACATAGACCAACTTACGCTGAGGTACTAAAAAGCAATCTTTCCAAATCACAGATGTCCTAAGCCTATTAATGGCAATGTCTATCCTCAGCACTCTATAAAGCACTTGCCAAAAACAACAAATACTACACATAAGCATATACCCAGTGCAGCCCTAACATCAAAGTCCATAAGGCAAGCAAATATATTACCCAGGGCTCTTCTCACAGGAGACTCCATTGTACAGCACACAGATGCCTCACTCATCAGACTGAAGAAGGAGAAAATAAGAAGTTAGTTACTTATCTAGTGCCAGGATCTGCCAAGTTACACACGGACTCAAGTCACTACACCACAGGCACCAGTATGATTGTATCAATTTCCATGTGGACATTAATGACCTAAGACGTACTTCCCTGGACTACATGAAGAAAGACATTGCTGATATCTCTGAATATGTGTCTCAGGCAGGTATGTGCCCTGCAAAGCAGCATTCTATCTTCACCAAGGATGATACCACAATAGGAACAAAAGATGATTGACTTCAATAATTGGCTTAGTTTCTGGTAGCTTTTCAAGGGGATTCAATGGGAGGACACAGTTAACAGACCACATTACTTTGCAAAGGATGCTCTTTATCTGTCTCCCCTAAGCTTCTGAATTTTGGCAAAACCTTTATCCACCCCTTAGAGCCTTTTTTAGGCAAAGCCAAATTGACATAGCAAATAAAACCCAAAGAAATCTGAAGGTGTAACTGCTCAATGCCAGGATCCTAATCAAGAAACTCCATACCCTACAATCACTCCTCACTTGGAGGAATATATACATCTATGCCATTACAGAGAAATGTTCTAAAGCTACAGAAAGTACTCTGGCAGTGCAAGGCTTCAGTACCTTCCACACATTTAGACTATCAGCTGGACAGACAGGGACAAAAGGTGGAGGAGTCTCAATCTATATCAGCAACAAGCATGACTCTACGTTGGTTAAACAGGGCAATACCCTGGAATTTATCCAGGTCCAAATCACTATATACAAAGTCCCATGCCATATCTTGGCAAGCGATAGGTCATTCTCTGTGTCCCTAGCATCCCATACCTAGGATACCTAGACCTACTGTTGGCACTCACCATTAAACCAAATATCCTGTTCATGGGAGATTTTAACTACCGGTCTATAGACTGAGAAAAATACACTGCTTTATACTCACAGGCTCGATTCCTGAACTTTATTAACGGAAATACCCTAGACCAGATAGTGAGCACATCTATCAGATATTCAAACATACTGGACCTGGTACTCAGCAGTGTGGCAGAATGCTGCACCCCATCCCTACCCCATGTCAAGTGAGGCTGGACCACAAAACTGTCTTCTTCGAAACAGTTAGGAACTATTCCAAAGCAAACTACGTTCTATTAAGTGATAGTTTGTCAAAATTCAATGCCCCTCCCAACCCCGGTTTCAAAGCAGATTATGCGAAACTGTTCACAGATACCCTGTGGAACTATGTAAATGGCTGTATAGAGGATGTTGTACCTACTAGAAGAAAGCCCTAAACAAAGTCTAAAATCAAACCACATTGCTGGAATCCTAAACTTTACAGGGTATATAACACAAGGAAAACAGTAATGGTTAAATCAGGAATAGCAACTCCCATAATTATATAAACTAATTAAACTAAACAGGAAACTAAGAGGACTAATTAAGTCCAACAAGACCAATTACAAGGTTAAGATAGTATCACAGGCTAAACACAACCACAAGACCTTCTACAGCTATGTCTGAAACCTCAAAGGCAGCACATATTAGTGTGCTGAACTGGTATTCAATCTTGCCAGCTTCAATGAGCAGAGCAACATAGAGAATTTGCTAGCTGCCAAATTCAGCTTAGTCTTCAACTCCCACTCTGCCCCTGCCTCCCCCATGAAATACCTACATGTATAACCCCCCCAACTATTAGCAGGGAGCAGATCCTGGCAGCACTCACTAAGGCCAAATACACAGCATCAATGGGTCCTGAAAATATCCTGGGATGCCTCCTAAATCGTTTGAAACATGACTTATCAAGAGCACTTTGAACCACTCTTCAACTATGGCCTCAAAACATGCTTTATACCACAAGAATGGAGGATTGCAACAGTTATCCCATTTCACAAGGGCGGGACATCAAATGACCCCATAAAATACAGTATAGATTCAAATAAGGCAAAAAACAGTAAAGCAGCACTCTGTTTATTCAACCATTACAGGATAAAGCTTTTGGGTAACACCCTTCATCAGTATGTTGAAGGGTGTTACCCAAAAGCTTTATCTTGTGATTGTTGAATAAATAGAGTGCTGCTTTACTGTTTTTTGCCTTATTCGAGTCTATAGTGCGACATTTCAACAGTGAAACTTCTCTGCAGTTAGTGTATAGTTAAACCCATAAAATACAGACCTATTAGTCTGGCTTGTTTAATATGCAAAACCATGGAATGAATTATCGTGGAAATGATCTACAAAGACATAGGCAACCTTCAGTCATGGTACCCAAAATAGTTTGACTTTGCCAAGGGAAGGTCTTGCCTACTAAACCTGGTGGACATCTTTAAGAAGGTGACCAAGGCAATGGATGAGAGGAAAATGGTGCATACCACCTAAATGGACCTGGCTAAGGAATTCTATCCAAACCCCACTAAGGTATATTTATTTTCAATTTTATTTATTTAACATTTGTTTACCAGGAAAGTCTGACTTGGAATGAGCCAATTTTCAGTATAGGCCTGAGGAGAAATGCTCCAGATGCATGTCTTTGTAAAGTGGGAGGAAACCCACACAAATGCAGGGAGGACATGCAGACTCCGCACAGAAGGGTCCCCAGCTGAGAATCGATTCGGAGAACCTCTTGCTGTGAGGCAATAACACTAACTGCTATGCCACTGCATTGTTGGCAAACTCAACAAACTCGGCATGAATCCTTAAATAACTTACTGGATTGCCAGATAGCTCACAGAGAAGACCCAGAAAATCAAGATTGGTGACACCACCTCCACTAAGAGACCAGTTACCAGCAGGGTACCTCAGGGTTGTCCATGCTGAGACCAGTCCTTTTAACATCTACTTCTCTTAGGTAAAGGATAATGTCAAGGGACTTTGGCTGACCAAGTCCACAGATGACTGCAAATTGGGAGCTATCACAGATTCCCCCCAATAACACAAACATCTTACAAGAGAGTCTAACACAGAACATGACTGATAACAAAGTCAAGGATTAAAACTTGGCGCCAAGAAATGCATCATAGTGCTTTTTGAAAAAACTGCCAACAAGGCTAATTGCTCCATTGATATGACACCCCTAAGAGATGACCCAGTGGTCAGGGATCTGGGATCATATGTAGACAGTAATCTGGCCTTTGATCAACATGTGACCAAGGTAGTAGGGCAATCATTCTATGTTGCCCAACTTGTAAGTAAGGGCATGGCATCCAGGTCCAAGAAAGTCATAGTGACACTTTATTCATCCCTATCAGAAGCATCATTGAGTATAATGCCCCCTTTGGAATGTGTCTGACTAGGCGTATGCAACAGCTGTAATACTCACAAATGTTCCTTACCAGGAGAATCCAGGGTATAAACACAGTGTCCTATGTGGATCACCTTAAAGTCCTATCTCTATACTTGGTCTCCTACAGGTTACTATGAGGGAATCTATACCTTGCATACAAGGCATCTTCAGATTTAGTTCGGATGGACCTTTTGCACTTTTGCATACTGAACAGTACCAGAAGCACTGTATGAAAGGATTTAAATTTTGCTTGTGATATAAGACATGTTGGTGAGACAGATATGTGGCAACGGAGATCCACATGCTCTGGAACAGGCTCCCCATCCATGTGAACCAGAGCCTATCCATACCCCTATTTAAAGATTATCTTGTGAAATTGGAAATTTATCCCCATGTCTCTGCTAGACAGAAGCAGACAGTAATGCCCAATCTAACATAGCCCCCCACATAACCTCTGGAAACTTCCTAATTGACATACCGTGTCATAATAAATGGCCATGATACATAGGGACACAACTGGGTTTGACTACACAGCTTATAAAGGCCAAAGATTTTTGCCTAGTGTATACCTATGAATCCATGCACCTACGAAAGAACAAATGAAATGTATGCAATGACAAGGAAAAAAAACTGTTAGCAGAGTATGTAAAGTTAAAGGATCTACTGAACATATATATATATATATATATATATATATATATATATATATATATATAAAAAATGTTGACAGTTATAAAAATGCTTTGGTAGAAGTTTAGAGAACAGTATGATTATGTATGGTTTAGGAAAACAACTCTATTATATGGAAATTGTATATATATATATATATATATATATATATATATATATATATATATATGTAGGTCTACCTGATAACACCGACATGCTAAAACACCGACAAAGAAATAACCAACACGACAACACCGAAAGTTCAAAAACACGAAACTTCACATGCTCGACAAACCGCAATCCCGACAATCAACAAAACAAATATCTTTCCTGAAAAACACACACACAACACAAGCACACCAAAAACCTTACAAACCTACACTAAACCTTACATACACAACTATCTATGCACTAACCTTAGCCCAAACCCTAACCCTATCGCACACTTACCTTACCCGCATCCTAACCCTAACTCACTTAATCTGCCCCTAACCCTCAAGTCCGTCATATCGCACACTTACCTTACCTGCACCCTAACCCTAACTCACTTAACCCGTCCCTAAACCTAAAGTCCGTCACTATCACACACTTACCTGACCCGCACCCTACCCTAACGTCCATCACTATCACACACTTACCTTACCCACACCCTGACCCAAACGTCCTTCCCTATTGCACACTTACCTAAAAATGTCGGTGTTCTCAGTGTCAGGATTCTCAACTTTCAGTCTTCTTCGTTGTCGATCTTCCGGTGTCGGTGTTCTCGCTGTCTCTATTGTGGACTTTTGGCGTTTTCAGGTAGACCCATATATATATATATATATATATATAGAGAGAGAGAGAGAGAGAGAGAGATTTTTTTATATATAGATATAAAACTGGAACAGAAAAGATGGATAGGATTTTGTTTAGAACTTTGTGGAATATATGGAAATGTAGTTGTGAAGAACTGTTATATAATCGCATGTAGGGCTACAAATGTATTACTGGGAATATGGCAATGTGTCTGGCAGAAAGGATGGGGTAAAGGAATTTGCTGAAAAATGTTACATATTTAAAATGTGAAATAAATGTAATTATTTAGAAATCGATGTATGATATGTTAATAACATTGAAAGTATGTGCATATAGGTCTTGAAATAGGTAATACACTAATAAAGTTACTTATTCTTTTGGAAAAGTGCTGTGGGATCTTTTACATCCATATTGACTACCAACAATTCAAGCTTAATTTAGTGTCTCATCAGAAAGGTAGCACACTTCAGGATTGCAAAATTCCTCTTATCTTAGTTCTCCAAATGCAGTTTTTTTTTTTGTTTTTTTACATACCTTAACAGGAATTGAGCCCACACAACCATTGAAGTCACTTCTTTTAGCAAATTACAAGAATTACAAGGGATGATAGTGTATGATAATTTTTAATTTGATCTGCATGTTCAAAATTGTAAAAGAAAAACTAGGGATGCTTTATAAAGCCAAAAACGTTCTTGTTGATGCAACTTGCCACTACATATCTCCTCTGCACACTCATTTATTGTGCTTTCACCCTTACTAACCTTCAGGCATCAAAAAAATCTAAACTTGGACAATGCTATAGCAAAGTTGATATATTTACAGCAAATGCATGTTTCAGAAACCATCACACTGTATAGCATTAGAAAACTAAATTGGTTAGAACTACCACATGAACTAACACATACAGAGCTTTGTAACACCTATAAAATTATCTAGAATCCATGCGTGTGTCCAGCATTAGATAACATTCTACACAACTATATTCTGAGTTGGCCAAAATCTCCTGTCTGTCTACAAACCTATCAAATCTGCTGGGCATTGTTTTCTGTACTAGTACCATGTTGCTCAGGCCTGGAACTCCATACCTGTATCCATCAGGTCAGTAAGTACCCTCCCTCCCTCCCATCCTTCAAAATCATTCTGAAAGACTTCCTAGCCAAAAGCTGCCTCTTTTCTTGCTCAATACCAGGATAAATTATATCCCTAAATGTGGACAAATACCTATTCATACTTACATCTCCTTACTCTCCCTTCTTCACTCACTTCCTTACTTCTGTCAGTTTCTCTCCCCAGACTTTCTCTCTAAATATGCCGTAAGACTGCTTTTCTCTCACTTTGTATTGCCTTTCCTCTTTGTATTATTCTAACTTACCTTTAATGTCTCTATAAATTGCTAACATTTCTCTAACTATTAAATCATTATTGTATAACCTGTATCTGTTCTTAGCCAATGGTTTCATATTATTTGTAATTAAGTATAAACTGTAGGGTTTTTTTGTATTATTTGTAAAGACTGTAAAATTATTATTCTAAAAACATTTTGCAATTCTTTGGAGCTTACCTCCTCATGCCTCTGCTGAAAATGGACACGAACCAGTTGGACTGTCCCAGTAATCAAATGTCAATAAATAAATAAAATAAATAAGAAACACAGAGTAGGTAGAAGTTTGTTTTATCTTCACTTGTTATTCGAACACCCAGAATGGAGATCTACAGCTGGAAGCACTTGTGAACATGTACCCTTTTTGACAGTTTGCTTCAATGTTGTAAGTAACTGATCGTTTGTTGCACACCAGTACTGTTTTGTAGTGCATGGAGCACCCTGATTATGCTCAAACACAGCTAAATTATATCCAGGTGCAGAGTATAAAACCCATCTTTAACAACTCTTAGACCCCTCTAAGTGGTGTTAAGGTTGTGTCGACAGACAACACTGATCAGTAAACAGCAAAAGCAAGGATATGAACCCGCTTTGTTTTGACTCCTGTTTCTGCCTGCTGTCTGCTAAAGTACTCACACATTTTGAATAACACTGATTAATTTGTAGTACATGGAGATGATAAATCTACAAGCACTACAAAGAATTATGAGCGAGTCAGCAAATTTAACCCTGTATTATGTGTACTCAATATGGATGCCAAGATTCACCTCTCAAGCGTCGGTCGCAAGGTGAATTTCTTAGCTACCATGCCTCGAACACATAATAAAGCAGTTATGATCACCAACCTGATCATAATCTTCTATGTTAAATATGAGAAGCTTATTTATTTATTGCATCCAACTGAAAATCTATAAGAAATGGCCACACTTCAGACATGTGTCATAGTGCTAAATTGGCACAGGATCATAGGTAGTTACTAGGCATGCAATCCAGGAGACAGTTGATGAGCCTAGCCCAATTTCCTAATTTCCCCAGAGCACTGTGTGATTAGATGGCTTGCTCTGAGCCACACTGTAAGCAAATGGAGGCTGAGGGAATCAAATCCTGGTCTACAGGAAGCAGCTCATTAACAGCTCATGGCCTTAATTTTCTGTACTAAGTGCCAGACCAAAATCTTACCACCCCAGATGAGACTTGAACCCATAATCACCAGATCCGGATCCAGCACTAGGTGACCTAGGCAGCTGCCTAAGGCCAGTGTTGGCTGGTGGGCCTTGGCTTCACTATAAAATAAACAAATAAAACAATGCTTACTAAATAAAAAAGCCCAAGCGTAAGCATTCCATAAATAAAACAAGCCCCAAGTGGTCAACATCCATAAACTTAGTATGGTTTTAGGATCTGGCAGGAGATGTCTGTCAAGAACAGCAAGCCCCAAAATGCTCAGCATTAGGACATTGTCCTAACATCATCTTCAGAAAAAAAACATGACTAGAACAGAGCAGCATGCAAGCAAAACAAAATCCACAGGAGAAACAGATGCAGCTCTTTGGCAGTTCCAGCCAAGCAGACAAAGCTGTCTCCCATTCCATTAAGTACATGAATTAAGATGCAATGTAAACAAGACACAGACTGTGCATGTGAAAAGAACTGCTCCAGTAAGTATGTAAGGCAAGCAAAACTGATGCAAATTGTTTGTTTGTGTGTGTGTGTGTGTGTGTGTGTGTGTGTGTGTGTGTGTGTGTGTGTGTGTGTCTGTGTGCGAGTAATGCCCTAGTTAGTGAGGCTGTCTAGTTAAGTGACTATGCTCAGAGTCAAATCCTGAACCCTAATTATCGGCAGGCAAGTGCCTTAAACCTCCATATCAACTGCCAGTTCTCTTTTAATTTTTTTTTTTTGTAAATTACTGAGGACTGCATGCTGTCATTGTCAGCCAAAGAGTCTCATTGTGATTGTTCGGTGTAAGTGGTGCAACAAGTAGCAAATGTGTTTTTGGTGTGGAAGGCTGTGGGTTCTCTTCCACACCAGGTAGATCAATTGCTGACACTACCTTGAGGCACTAGAAAGGAAGAGGGGGCATGTTGTAATCCTTTGTGTGCCTACCTTTGGATGAGATGCCTAGTAACTATAGGCCTGTTGATTTCCCTATTGCACATCACAGCACACCAATTTGTTTTTTTAATGTAAAATAGGTGATTTATTCTTTAAGGGCAGCAGGCACTGAATTTATAGATGAAGCACTGAAATGCAAAATTGTTTGCTAGTAGCAGCCTCTTTATTAGTTGCAGATCTCTTTAATGTATAATTATTCAGATAACTTTTACTTCTGCACAGATTGTGCATATTGACTGATATTGGTGGATTATAATGACAAGTGGTTAGAGTGGTCTTTTATAAGGTTGAAATGTTCTGAACTGGGTAGTGTTGTCTTTATTGGCTCATATCTTTTGTTTCAATGCTTACTGGAAAATGTTCAAAACTACAGACTTTAAAGTCTTGGCTCGTGTTTAAAATTTAATACAATCATGAAGGTGAGTCAAGGAACATATGCATGTATGCATGATTCTAAAAATCTGTGTGGAGGGGGGGGGGGGCATGGTTTGAAAATAGCTGAAAAGTACACAATCTGCTACTGGCCAGACGCATTTTCTGTGACTGTGGGTTTCAATGCTATTTCAATGAATGTGAGTTTCAAGAGCAGATAGGTTTACTGCTGCTCATGCTAAGTCTGTTTATTACTGTGAGACTGTACTGTTTTGCTTAGCAAATGGCTATCAGTGTTTGTGCTATAAAATTTGAAATAAAAGTTTTAAATTTAATCCAAGTATCTGTAATCATTGTAGAAGTAAAGAAAAAAAAAACAGCATGCACGCTGACAGGTTTGGACAGTGTTTATGGTCACTGGGGAGATGTAGTCGAGTAATGGAAAACTGGAATGGCTAGGTTGGAGGGTCAACGTAGGGCCCTGATTCATTACCCTGACTAGGGCCCCATTTGACCATAATCCAGCTCTGATAATCACTGTTGTAGGAAGTCAATGTCTTAGCATTTAGGCTGCTGCAGCATTCTACACTGGAACTTCTTTATATCATAATTAAGTCAAAACTACCTCCATTTAATGAGTCTTAGTATATTAGAAGAAGCTATATCTTCAGTTACAGGCACTGAATAAGGGATTATTGGAATGTGAAATACGTTGAGCCATTTTAAAAATGTATCCATGGCTACCTTTATTACTATGGCATGTTAAGCCACAGGTTCTGATACATTACAAATCTGAGTGCTTCTTTTTCTTATTATACTCACTATGATACCAAAAACAAAGTAAAATATGACAAGATAAGCCAGACAAGATAAGCCACTTATGTGGTACAGCGGGATAAAGCCCTGACTAAAGTGCAAGAGACCAGTGTTTGATGAGTGGATCAGGTGTTTGTTGGAGATGGCAGGAAAGGATAGTAGTCAGTGGCTGTTATCCTGTGGGGTGACAGATCACTCTGGCTTACCAGTTGGGTGATTTTTAGTAGAAGCACCATGTGTTACACATGTGGACTATGGACCAAGGAAGCATATGTTGCCATGGTGCAGATACACAAAATGAAGGGATTCTTTGAGTGGGCACACCCTCCTTGGAAGGCAGTATGCATGGAAGCTTCACAAATGGCTGAAGGGGAGAGGGTGTTTCCCTCTAGGGAAGAGGGTAAATTGCACCATAGAACCAGCAAGCTGACCAATACTTTCCAATGACTCTTGTTACAGGGGAATAGATGGACCAATAAGGCTTCCCATGCTCCTGACTAGCACCACAGAAATGCCTGGTTCTCACCACCAGAGAATGAATCAGCTGATTCAGTGCAGGTAGATGCCCCAATGGGGGAGGTCATGTGAGGATTGGGAGAAAAAGGTATACAGAGACTAGAGATGATCTGATCCAGAGTCAAAAGAAGAAAAAGGAAAATATGTGATTGCTTCTGTTCATTTTTTTACAGTGAGAAAGGAAAGGCAGATAACCATCCCTGAAAGCAGAAATATTCTGCTTGGAACAACAGGATCATGGGAGATTCTAAAACTAAAGGTGGATAATGCAATGGGACTGGATGGGAATCAGCACAGGCTTTTGCAAAATCCGAAAACAGACCAAGTGAAATAACTTGCAAAATTTTGAAACAGGTTCTCAGTGCATGGTGTATGTTCCACTTGACTGGAAGAGTGCAGATGTAATCTTATCTCAAAAGGGCAAAAGCTGTACAGAGATGGGAAATGACAGCCAGTCAAGGCCAGTCTGTACAGGAGAAGAAAAAGATATAATCCAGTCTCGATTACAATGCCTCTGTATTCAGATAATCATCAGAAAAGTCCTATACCGTACATTAACTAGCTATGGAACTCTCTATGACAAGAATGCCACAATGCCTATCTACAGGAACTGCCATCACTTGGTATTAAACCGAATATTATTTTCCTAGCTGATCTGAACTATCCAACTATAGACTGTGAAACCTACGCCATCAGATTTTGTCAGCATCTTGCAAAATCCCTTGCATATGTTTATCACTTATTAGGTGTGACTATAAAGCCATTTCCCTTGACATAAAATTGAAACCAGAGACCCCTTCCACTCCTTTCGAAATTTCTCTAATGCAAATAATCTACTGCTAAGTGATGCACTGGCAAGCTTTATATCCTCACCAAACCCGGTTAACTCCACTGTATATGTGGAAACATACACCGCCACTTTATATTAGCCTGCAAACAGCTGCACAGATGCAGCTGTTCCCTATAGGAACAAGCCATGGCAAACCCCAGAAAAAAAAAACATGCTGGAACCATAATATCAACAAGCTTTACAATATGAGGAAAAGAATTTTGACTAAAACAGTAATTACAAGATTGATAGAGCTCTCTTCACTGAAATAAACAGCAACTTGGGAGTTTAAAAAAAATCCACCATATCCAAGATGAGGCTAAAATAGCCACCCAGGTGAAACACAATCACAAGGCCTTTTTTAGTTATGTTCGTAATCTCAGCAACACAATGCAGCAATGTGCTGAGCTGATTGTAAACAATGTTACCTGCACTGAGGCTGATGATATGGCAAACATACTGGCTCTAACTTTACCCTTTTCTCTCCTCTGTCTGTCCCTCAAGATATACAAGGAAACTGACTTGCCTCCAGCCTAAAAATGCTATCAAAAGCTAAAAGTACTTCATAGACGGGTCCTGACAATATCTCTAGATGCATCTTAATAAGCTATTAAGCCACAGCCATAATAACGCTGTACAGCTTTATCCTCCTTACGGATTTTTCCCCTTCACCTTAAAACATTCACCCTGTATTCTCAAGTATACCTCCATAATCCACACTCACTTTCTTTACCACCAGCTACCTCCTCTTCAGTCCCATATCTGTAGTGTTCTCTTTGTCTCACCATTACATGCTAACTCTAATAACTTGAAGATTTCCTCTTATACCTTGTGTGCCCCTTTTGCTTCAACATATTTACAACTACCACTGTAATATAATTGCTAGGTATTTTGATAATGTTACCTACTCTACTATGTCAGATGTTATATGCTTACTAAGCATTTCTTATAATGCACTATTCTACTAGTCGACTATACCTCAATATCATTGTAACAAGTTTATCCTGTGTGCTCTGTATATCTAAATGTGCTGCACTGAAATTAATTTATCCTTACTGTTTATATTCTAACCATGTTTCTTGTGGAGCTTTTCTCCATGGGCCTCCACTGAAAATGAGCTCTGCGTAGCCCAGTGGAATATTTCGGTAAACAAATGCCAATAAATAATAAGTAAATATAAGTGAATGGAGAACAGCTACAGACATTTCCTTACACAAGGGAGGACCTTACACAAACCCAGGCATTTACAGACCCATAAGTCACACCAGCCTTATGTACAAAGCCATGGCAAGACTTATCATGGACCTAATCAATAAGGACACAGGGAACTTCCAAACACTTGATCCATTGTACAAAGCCATGGCAAGACTTATCATGGACCTAATCAATAATGACACAGGGAACTTCCAAACACTTGATCCATCTCATTTTAGATTCATCAAGGGTAGGTCATGCTTAATCAACCTGGTGGAGTTTTTTTTTTGAAAAATTCACCAAGGCAATGGATGAAGGTAAAATTGTACACCCACATATCTCAACCTGGCCAAAACTTTTGACACAATCCCACAATCAGGCATAGTAGAAAAGCTTATTAGATTGGGAATAAACCCCATGTCACCCACTGGATTGCCACCTTGCTCACAGATTGGATGCAGGAAACCAAATTAGAGGAAGTTACCTCCACAAAGAGACCAGTCACCAGTGGAATCCCACAGGGTATGTGCTGGGACTACTCCTGTTTGGCATCTACTTTTCTGAAGTAAAGGCCAATACCAAAGGACTTTGGCTGACTAAGTCTGGAGATGACTGCAAACTAGGAGCAGTCATTGAATCTCCAAATGTTTTAGCCATCCTGTAGGAAGGTTTATCCCAAACAAACTGGGGCCAGAATCATGGACTGTAACTAAATGCCAAGAAATGGATTATCAGATCCTTTGGGACGTCATCTACCCTGGGGGAACCACCACATTGACAATACAATCCTAAGAGCTGGGCCAGTTGTGCAGGATTTGGGAACTTGTGTGGACAGTGACCTAACTTTTAACAACATGAGCATACTGTCATAAGAAAGTTCTGCTAAATTGCTCAGCTTATATAAGAAAGGGAATACATCTAGATCTAGAAATGTCATTGCCCCCCTTTATTCAGCCATCATTAAGCCAGTCATTGAGTATAATGCCCCCTTTGGTATGTATCTGTCCAGACACATGCAACAACTGGAGTGCCCACAGAGATATCTTACTAAAAGGATAGATAGCCTAAACAATGTGTTCTATTTGGTTTGACTGAAAGCCCTGCCACTGTATTCTGTACACTATAGACTGCTAAGAGGTGACCTGTGTCTGGTGCAAAAGGCATCCTCTGACCCAATACTGATGGACCTACTGCACATCAGCAAGTCAAGTGGCATCAGAAATACTCGACTTAGGTATATAAAAAAACTCCTAAATGCTTTATTCTACACGAATCTCTTTAAATTATCTATGGTATAATCTTAGTTATTCTGACTAGGAGTAATACAAAATTATTGACCATGGGATGGGTAAGGCCGGTGTAACACCAAAATATAGGTTAATGCAAGCAAAAGAATGGAAACTGGCAAGTCTTAAAATGGTCCACAACAGCAGCTATCCCAATACTTACCTAGGAACCCAAGAAAAGACTTGAATACAAAAACAAAAGCAGCATAGCTTTGCAGCAGAAATTTCACAGCAAAGAAATTTAAAAACAGAACCTTGCACAGGTGACAAACACAGAGAACCAAATGTTTATCCACAGAAAGAAAAAAAAAGCATGTCTTTCAAGTGTGTGCCAAGGTGGTAGACTGGTATAACACTGGCTGTACAACTGAGCACAGACAGTGATGTTAAACAGTATCTGCAGTTTGGAAGACAACATTACAAATGCAGTTACAGCCATTAACAGTATTCTTTAATGTATAAATAAGATATATTTCTAATATTAAGTAAGTCTGGTAGTTGGCTTAGAGGGTTAAGGAGCTGTGGTGCAAGGTTTGATTCCCTCAGCCTCCATTGTCTAACTATTTGACTAGCCACTTAACCAGCACTGTTCCTGGGCTGTCTGAAAAAGGAATATGGAGGTCAGTGCTCTATCCTGGAAAAGAAAAATACATACATATAAATAAATAAGGGCAAAGAAAATGAAGAGCAAGGTATATTGTGCCTGCATGTAGTGGACATAAAGATCTACAAATGAACAGGTGTACAGGGTACATATGTATATACACATTGGTCACATATAGAAAGAGGCAGTCCATGCCGCTGCTTAATCTTATATTTATTGCAAAACAGTAGACTGGCATGGGGCAAATTATTTATTTTTATGTATATATGTAAATATATGTGCACACCTATGCAGAGACACACACTGCAGGGATGGTCTCAGCTGCTGCCTAAATCTTGAATTTTATGTAAAAAGTATTCTAGCAGGGGGTAAACGCTATGCTGAACTCAGTCGGTAATGTTCAGTAAAAGAGAGACTTTGGGTCCTTAATTTAGGTCATTTGACTGTGGAAAATGCTCTGTTGAAGACTGGTCAAAACTATATCAGTGTTTTGTAATGAAGTCTTTAGTTTTATAACTTCTCTTTTGCTGCTGCTGTTAAAAATAACTGTAAAATGGAAGCAAGAAATGATGAGGTGTTTCTGGGATAAACCAAAAGAGGCATTTCCAGTAGCAAAATATTAGATATGTGAAAGAACATAACGAGTGCCAAATCTGCTCAGAAAAGTGCAAAAATAAGGTACAAGTATTAACTCCTCAACTTTATAAGGACAGATACCAATCCACCATAGTGAAAGAAAGGTGTGTCTGTGTGTGTGTGTGTGTGTGTGTGTGTGTGTGGGGGGCATGATAAAAGTGTTATAGTTTTTTTAATGAAAGTAGTTTATCTGGGAATGTAGCACATTCTGAAAAAAAATGTCACAGAAACATCTGAATAAGAATGGCGAAGAGTCAGGGTTACATTTGGAATATGAAGAGAAAACAATTTGGGGAAGATCACTTTTTTTCATGATAAAGGTTGCTGTCTGGAACACTCTCCCACAACAAGTGGTACATTCAGCAAGACTGAGTTAAAGGTAACGTAGGACAGGCATAAGCATGTAATGCAAAGGAGGAAGAATTAAAACAGAAGTCTGGTTACAACGGCTACCTATGTGTGAGGGAAGTTAAAGGGAAGTGTGACCCTTGTCTGCCATTATTACTATATTAATCCAAGTCAATAAATAACTCTGCTCTAAGTAAACAATGTTAGTGCTGTACTTACAGTGCTGTATTTTAATCTAGGTCATATTTGTTGACTGAGTTTAACTCCATGAGTCCTCTTGTTAATTTCTTACTGGGACTCACTGCAACTAAAAGGATTACATGTCACTCCAGCTCAAGCTTCACAGATGATATGCGAAAATACCTAAGTGACGTGACTTGTCACAAGCATGCTTAACTAGTAACACTCGTTCCTCAAGCATATTTTAGGATCAAAGTCCAGAAATAGCTGACCTAATGTACTTGCAGAGCAAAATTTAAAAAGTAAATCAATAACAGCTAACCAAGAAGCATGACAGCCTACATGAGACTGCCTCCACCCTTTCTTAAAGGAACCTGATTTCAAAACCAAGTGCAGTTTTATGTGGAGAGCATGCCCCTCAGCTATTCAGATATTTGACTCATATTTTTGGTCTGCTCCTCATAAAATGTGTGGATGTCAGGCAAGTCACCGAGTATCAAAATCAAGAAATAATGACATAAATCTGAGTTTCAGACTTCATGTCCTTCAGAAAATGCAGGGTGACACAATTCCTTTTATTCTAACAATTTCCTGAGTTTATAAGGGCAGCATTTAAAATCTGTCTCTATTTTTGGGTCTTTGTGCCCACATCATTTTAGGCTTTGTCCAGATTTCTTGATTTATGAGGTTGAGAGGTATGGTGGAGCGCTTCTTCATGGTATTCTGATAGAATGAAAGCAATTTTATATTGCTGTACCTTAAAAACAAATTAATGGAGATGAAGGTCTTCTTTGCTACGATTAATTGGTACATAAATAAATAGATAACTAGATAGTTAAACTGTTAAACAGGATTACACAGGACAGAAGATGCAAACTGACCAGATTAAGTATTTGCTAATCAGCTGTTGTTCTGTCACTGAAAGGATGTTCAGACATGCAAACAGTTCATGCTGACAGCATGCTGTAAAACAAATTGTCTGGTTCAAATAAAGCTCTCTTAATTAAATATATTGCATAGTGTTGCAGAATTAGAAATAAGCAGAGTTAATATTACCTGTCAGTTCAAACTCAGATAAACAGTCTGTAAATTAACTTTGAAAACTGCCTTGTTTAAGCACTCTTTAGGCTAGTGAATGAGTAATGTTTATTTTATACCCTTTCTATGTTTTTTGCCATCAAAGACTATAACTGGTTTCAAACAACATTCTTGTGGAATCCATTTTATTGTTTGTAGTTTATCTTGCAAATAAGTTACCCAGCTGGACAGTGGTGAGATTTACCAGCCTGTTTACTCAGCTTCCTTTAACCTTCTGCCTTATGAAAAAAAAAATCCCAGAAACCTGTAAGGAAACAGAAAATCAAAGTCTGACACCTGCTACTGTTTGTAGTGGATAGCTTTTCCTTTTTCACCTCCCCCCCAACTAGTGTTAACAGGAAGATCGCTAGTGATTAAATCAGCTGAACAGTTAACAGGAGGGGTCCTTTCAGTACAGAAAAGTTTGATGGTAACACCCCCTCCCCCACAGAAGATCATGGTTCTTAACAGAAACTGCAAACAGGCAGAATAAAAGTTTAGTTACAGAAGTAATACAGTAATGTACTGGAGAACTCTAGGGCTAGAGAAGACAGTTGCAGGTGATCAGAGTCTGTGTTTTTTTGATACTGGATACATGCTTCAGTCAGATATGAGTGTTACTGGAAAGGTGAAGGTAAGTTTGTCTAGTAATTTTAGATAAAATATTTCTTCAAGTGGATTTTGTTTGGCTACAAAGCAATCTGCACTTTTATGTATATCTTTAAAAGTTTGTTGGTATAATGTATATGCAATTGTCTTAATGTGAACTTTACTATTTATTTTAGAAAAGAGAATTTGAGAAGAATTTTGAAGAATGTAAAGCCATTACTGTAATGACTGTACAGCTTATAAATACATAAGGACAAGAGTATGAGTTTTGTTTGGAAACAGCCTTCAGCTTATAATGCATAACATCAAGACTCTGAGTCTCATTTGCAAATAGCATGTAGTTTATTAGAGGGGTTCTTGTCAGTGCTTTGCATTTGAATTTTGATATGCAGTATGTGTATAACTTGATAGGCTGGGATGTGAGTTTTGGTTTACATAGAGGTAGTTGTTTTTAATTTGGACATGAAGATGGTACAATGGTCAAGTTGTTTACCTTACAAACACAAAGTGCAGGGTTTGATTCTAGGCTAAACATTGCTCACAAGGGCAGTTAGCTTAGTACTATTCTATGAAACTAATAACATAATAGTCATTTAAAGGCTGCTTCTGATTGTGAGTGTGTGATATCTGTACACTAGCCTGCTTGATTACCACATGCATTAAAAATGTACTGCTAATATATTTTGCAAGAACGTAATACTACAAGAGCATTATAAATGAGCACACCAGCATGACATTTTCTTTTGCTGCTTTTAAACACTTGCAAGTGGTGGCTTCTATATAGCTCCAGCATTCCCACACGAGTCAGGAAAACCGGGCTGTTGCATATGGTGTAGAAGAGAGTAACGCTGATGATGTATGAAGATTACTGTTTTGTAATAGTGTTGACTTGGATTTTAGGATACAGACTGTGCACAAGAAGGCTGGTGAAGTGAAAAGAGAAATGATCTGAACAGGACTAGTTAGCTTGGCTTCTGAGGGATTTAGAAAGAGAATTTAATAGTAAATAATTCCACTTGATCCCTAGTCTACTGATTTTTGCCTGTATTTCAAACTTTAGGATAAACTGGTGATTCTACTGCTGTTACTGCGTTTGTCTTGTATGTATGTTATTTACTTACTTATATTTGTTTACCGGGTAGTGTCCGACTGGGCCAATAGCCCATTTTCAGTGGAGACCCTGGGAGAAAAGCTCCAACAAAGCAGGACATACAATAATAATGACATACAAAGCAATAAAGAGTTTACCATAATAAGTACATGAGTTACCTGAGTTCATTACATCATAGGAGCAGAATTAGAAATGAGAGTTACAAAAATACTTGATAGCAGAGTAATCTATGATCAGTCAGCTGGCATGTAACATGAAAAAAATAATTTCATGCATAGTATGGGAACAGGGTATGACTGAAATTTTAAAAAGAGATTTAATTTTTATAAGAAGGTAAAACATTTTTGTGAGATCAAAAGTTACTACAGCTATAAGAGGAGTAAGAACATAGGTGGGAAGAAAATGGTAGGAGAGAGGGAAAAATCCATTAATTATATTGTTGTTTTTGACTGTACATCCCTTTAGAAAATGATTTCCCTCATCCAGTTTTGTTTGTAACATAATATTTTCTATTGTATCCTTTTGTTTTTCTTCTTTAAGTACAGCTTATATTCTCTTTTCACCCACTAGAACTTTATGGATTCCTTGAAGATGCTTAAATTTCTGTTTTTCCCCAGTCTTCTTTCTTTAAAAGTATACATTAAGTATAGTGCTATACAGCACAGTGTGATATTTTGAAATGACATTTGCTGAAACAGCTTTTCTCAAAAAGTGGAAAACCTCTTAATAACTTGGATGTGTGTAGGAGGGAGAATGTTTGTCTTGGGCTCTAGAAATTCACAAAAGAGGATGTCACACTCAAGCCCTGAGAAATCACTTGTGCATCACCCGGAAAAAAAAAATCCGTATTCTAGGCTAAAGGCTTTGAGTGAAAAGGGGGTTACATGTCCTTATGCCTCATCTTGGACTTTCCAGTATGTCGTATATCTAACCACAAATTGTTCTATTATCTGATTATTGTTTTACCAATACTATCACTTTAGGGCAACTTCAAATATTACAGGTTCATAGGTGTGTACTAGGCTAATTGGCCTGGAGCCTTTACAAGCCTTGCCCATAGAAGTTCCTTGAGACATCGTGCCGCTGGACGTTGGTTCCCAGTGCCTCTATCAAGTAGAGCCACTGGAGTGATCCCCGGGATGAACTTTCTATTTCCCATACACTCATCAAGATTCCTCTCGAAGAGGGCTAGTGAGGTGCTCTGCTTAACTGAGGTTGATTCACTAACCCATTGTGTGGTACTATGTCTAATTGCTTTGATGAAATCTAACTTTGTTTATGACTACAGCCTTTTTCTGATCTAACACTCTGGTAATCTACTCGGTAACCTTTTTTTTTTTTTTTCTCCCATGACCATCATGTTGTCTGTCCATGCTTTTTTGCTTTTTGTAACACTAACTTCTAGATATTCTAAAATGTATTTTCTTTAGCAATTCATGACATGATTTTTTCCAAACATTGATATTAAACTGATAGGTCATTAGTTACAGCTTCTCTTTACACTCTCATACTTCAGCAAATTTAGCCACCTACTTATCCTATGATTTGTTTTAAAAAATATAGTTTGCTTTAAAAAGTTATTTCTCTGTCATGTTCTCATAGAATTGTATAATGAAACTCCTCGGACTCTATTCATGTGTCTTTAGTTTTCAATTAATCCACTGAGATGCTTTCTTGAAAGAACTGTGATCAACCCTTAATCTTTGACTTGCCTACTGGCTGACTTTTGTGATATCTCTTTTTTCAATATTGAGTAAAACTCTGAGATTTGAAGAACTCACACCTAGTGCACAGTGACTTTGCAGAGACTATTATGAATGGCTGTCTAACAATGGAGCAGGCAGATGTGTAAAGCATGTGTATTTCTGCAGTGTGTATGCAGATAAGTCGTAAAACCTGAATGCCACATTCTGAAGATTTGATTCAAAACCAGTGGAATCGTGCACTGTAGAGCTCTCACTGTCACTGCAATAATAGCAATGGTCGATGACGTACTAGACTAAAGACAAGACAACCTGAAGCTAAAGGCAGTGCACAAAAAGGTAGAACTCAACCGCCTGGCCTGCCTCTACAGCTGTACATTGATCCTCCTAGGGTATTGTTTGTACATTAACCATTTGCAGCTAGGTATTCTGTGTGGAGCTTTACTCCCCGGCTCTTTGCTGAAAACAGGCTCCAAGGTCCAATCTGACACTACCTGGTTAATAAATGTAAAACAAATAAAGGTATGGGCCAGGTTTATCGGCATGCAATGAGATGAAAATGTTAGTACATAACCGTTTACGAGTGGAGCATGCCACATTTTATTGTCTATGAATTATGTACTCATGGATCAGAACACAAGCAAGAAGAGCTAAGCATTGGAATTTTTGGTACACTAACGATGCTTGAGAAAAAGGAGAACATACATTTTTGCAGTGGACCGCATAATTTTGTGTCAGCCTGGCCTGGCATTGAACAATTGCCCATAGGTGTACTTTTCACAGTATACCTTTTGTTCTTATGATCTAGATGTTGATTTATGAGGGCCACATCCACATCTGTTCTTACAGTAAAGGCCTTAAGAGCTACAAAACAACACCAGCATATGATGCAAATGATATGGCTGCTCTGTTGTGTGGTACGGACAGTAGCACTCCATATAGTCAAACATTTGTAATATCATTGCTGGCAGAAATGATTGAATAATCAGATAATTGCTTCTGCTGGCATTGCTTTATGGGAAGTCATGGAACAGCAGAAATGATTGGATAATTGCTTCTGCTGGTATTGCTTTATGGGAAGTCGCGGAACAGCAAAGAGTGGGAATTTGCCCTTTCACTGCTGCTGTAAAATCTCAGAGTTGGTATATTTAATTAACAGGGAGTGTGGGGGTGCAGGGGAATTCTCCCCACCTGCAAAAACATAAGTTGTGTTTATCTTTTTTTATTGAGTTCTGGTCCTCTGCAATGGATGTTTAGATATTTGACCTTCTGCTGCTTCAATATTTCGAAGCACAGCTGTGTGGCCTAAATTCATCAATGCATCTGTCTCGTGTCTCTGTTTACTTCTGCATGTGTAAGGACTTCTTCTAACTGTGCATAGAGTTCATAAAAACTGATGTTTGGATAGCAGAAGCTGGATGAACATTTGACTGTCTGTGCAAGGTATATGACAGCATCTGAGCATGGTGGTGTATTGTAGCACAAGACCAAATTCTATTCCCACTAGTGTTCCACAGCTTTCATGCAGTACTCTGTGCATCTTCATACAGTCAGTGTGCCAGGTAAATTTGATGGGTGTGCGGCACTGTAACATCAGGTGAGTAGAAATTCTTCTTCTTCTTCTTCTTTCAGCTTTTCCCAGTTAGGGATCACCACAGCGGATCACCTGTCCGCTCATGATTGGCAGTGGAGTTTTACGGTGTTGACTTGCCAGCCCGGTGGCCAACCTTCCACAGAAGGCACACACACTCACACCTAGGGCCAATTTAGAGTGTCCAATTCACCTACAGCATGTCTTTGGGATGTGGGAGGAAACTGGAGCACCCGGAGGAAACCCATGCAACCACAGGGAGGACTTGCAGACTCTGCACAGAAGGCATCCCAGCAGAGGATCGAACCAGAGAACCTCTTGCTGTGAGGCGGCAATGCTAACCGCTGCACCACTGTGGCCGCCCACTTGGTGTTTATCTAGCTTAAATGCTCTGTGGCTTGGCTGATGTATGCATATTGATGTTGCACTTGTCACATATGGAGCAGTCAGCATTTGAAGTGCAGAGGAGGATTGTGTACCCTGTGTATATTTTGCAGGTATTTTTCAACCTATCAGTATCCATCCATCATGGATCATCTTTATATTTACTCTTCTTACATTTGTTCTTTACAACTCTATAAACATCCCCTTTCTTAACTGTTTTGGACTTGCTTTTTTAACCATATTTCTTCCTTTTTAATATGTATTTTACTGTCATTTTCTTCTGCATTTTTCGTTAATCTTTATGATCTGTCATTTTTTAATTAAATATATGCTCCTTATAAAAGATTCCTGGTTTTACACTGGGGGTTTTGATGAAGACACTGTCATCAGGCTTGTTGACTAGAGATCATCTTAAATACTTCCCTAGTTTGCATGCATATGCCCTCCTGAAGTGCAGAATCCTCATATTTTTTATCTAGATTTAGTAATAATTAAATTGATAGCAAAAAAAAAACTGCTTAGTGATTGCATGCTGGAAATAGCTGATGACGTCCAGATATGGGACCTCTTTCCATCCTTATTTCAGAACCCCAGTTCCAAGACTGCATTTCTCAAGTAAGTTCTAGAACCAGTTTTCAGTGGTGATTCTGCTTTTTGATTATAGGTGTTGCTTGCCAGTCACCTTGAAGCCAAGGTGTACAAATTGAGGTAACATTGGGTTAATATTGTAGTTCTTGTTTTGAGATATGTGCACATCAGAAAAAGGGGGAAGCTGGCAGCACAGGAGTTTGGTACACACATTAGAAATGTCAGGCTACTACTTCCTCAACTGGAAGATGGCTTCCACCATGACCTAGACTGTGCCTGCAAATGGTGTATAGTGATCAGTCTACCATCCCAGTAAACAAACTAAACTAAATGCCACGCAGTTGAAAAAAAAACTCTAGCTGTACAGCTTTGTTGCTGCAATCAGTGTACCATTGGCTATATTTATGACCTATTAACAATTATTGTCTTTCTCTAACTAGGGAATCTGTCGTTATTGACTTCCCCTCAGCTTAAGCTGTGCTGACTTTTCAGTCTCTATTCTGATATGTACTCCCACCTCTCAACTGTCCAGATTTTTGCAGAATGTCCAGATATTTGCCTCATATTTTTTGGTCTGTTCCTTATAATTTTTTTTTCTGGCAAAACGTTGATCACTGAAGTCACTAAATGAGTTTCAGACTTCATATCTTTCAGAAAAATGCATGCTAACACAAAACATTTTATTCTAGCAACTTTCTAAGTTTTATAAAAGTAATATTTAAAATCTGTTACTGTTTAATTTTGTGCCTCTGTCACCCCGTTATTTCTGACTTTGTCTAGATTTCTTGTGCTATGAGGTTGAGAGGTATGTATGTACTGCATATGCTCTCTTCTCATTTGTTCCATCATTTCATAGAGGTTGGTTCTCTTTTACATTCAGCCCTTTAATCCTGTGTACATTCTCATGATGATTTATTTATGCTTTTCTCCTTTGTCACAGTACTTAAACACTCATGAAGCTTTAAAAAAAAGCTGAGAATACTGGGACTTACTATATTTTCTTTACTGTTTATTGTCTTAACCATGTATGCTTTGTCTTTGCCTTTTCTTTTTTTACCAGTATTGTATTGTTAAGTACTGTGCTGTAAGGGTGAGGCCAGCATTTGTGTACCCACAATATGGGTTTGATTGTTTGTTTTTGTTCGTAAATTTAAATTATCCACCTACATTCCTATGTAGTTACAATGCATGTGGTCAGGGAGACCATTTATGGAGCTTAGCCCAGTTTCCCAATTATACCAGAGAACCATCCGATGAAGATTGAGGGAATCAAACCCAGGATTTCACGGAGCAGTTCATTAACAGCTAATAGCCTTAGTGCAGATGATTAACTGCCAGACAAGAGAAAAATTACCTACTTCTCTTCCATATCAGTGCAGAGCATTCTGATCTGCCTATTTCACTGCAGATTAATATGTACTCAGCAGTGGAAATGCTTCTATTGAGCTCTGCTGCCCTCATATATTCTGTTATACAAAAAAAATCCTGTTCTTGCTTACTTCATGAATGGACGATGACTGTTGCTATGTTTTTTTTGAATCATGCCTAGTCTAGTTCACTACTATCTAGGTTGTGTGTTCCTTCATAAAAAAAAAAAAGATTCCATCAAACTTCCTGTTTGTGTTGCTGATCTGATGTGTTCTGTCCTCCTCCTGGTGCATTCCCTCACCTTCTACTTCTATAAATCTACCCTCTTAAAAATGGTGTACCAGCAAAATGAAAGTCACCTTCTGTGAGTTCCCATGTCATTAGGCCTGTGGGATATTCCCAGCATCTTTTTCTTATCTGTTTGGTAATCTATAGAGGTATTACTCTCCGAACATAATGTAGTAATTTAATTCCAAAGTTGCAAACCTTGTATGAATGGTTAAGATTAGAGCAGAAGTGTTAAAGATACTATATTTTGCTGAAGTGTCTTGGCTATCAAACCCCTTTTGTGTTGCCTAGAGGACAGATGGTACTTATCAAATTGCAAACCTGTGTGGTGGTCATACCTCTCAACTGTATAAAATTCCACGGTAAATACTGGTTTTTGAGGGCAAAATATTGGGGTGCCATGGATTCCCGAGTGGCCCCCCCAAGTGGCCCCTTTAATTTCCAAATATCCCGGGTTTAGTTTTGATTTTCTTTTCTTTTTTTGGTTGAATTTGTTCCTGATGTCATCACATGCAGGGTGTGTATGATGCCGTCAGCTTGTGCGAGCGAATGGGCAAGCCATTGCTAGAAATGGCAGATTAGAGTGCTCCATGAAACAGCAGATTTCTGTTAAGTCTTATTTAGAACTGCTGCTCCTGTTTCTATTATTCGGCAGTTTGAAGTAAGACCTGCTCCTGTTTTTTTGTCAGTTTGGCAGTTGCATTGCATTGCATTTGTACATCGGCAGTGAGAAACAGCAGATTTAAGTATTGTTCTGTTAAACTGCTTCTGTTTCTATTATTCGGCAGATACATCAGCAGATTTCTAAGTCTTATTTAGAGAAATAGATGGGGGGGCCATGGTGGTGCAATGGTTAGCGTTGCTGCCTCACAGCAAGAGGTTCTTCAGTTCGATTCTCAGCTGGGGTGCCTTCTGTGCGGAGTCTGCATGTCCTCCCTGTGGTCACGTGGGTTTCTCTGGGTGCTCGAGTTTCCTCCCACATCCCAAAGACATGCTGTAGGTGGATTGGACACTCTAAATTGGCCCTAGGCATGAGTGTGTGTGTGTGCATGTGCCTTCTGTGGAAGGTTGGGCATCGGGCTGGCAACTCGACACCGTAAAACTCTGCTGCCAATCATGAGCGGACAGGTGATCTGCTGTGGCAACCCCTAACCAGGAAAAGCCGAAAGAAGAAGAAGATTTAGAGAACTAGATGGCTTAGAAAACTACAGGCAGTTGCACATTGCATTTTTACATTGACAGTGAGAAAAGACAGATTTGAGTAGTACATCAGTCAAAGGTGTGTGTGTGTGTCAGTTAAGGATAACTGGTGGTTAGAACTACTTGGACTCAAATGCTGTACCTTGGGTACAGGTAGCAAGAGCCTAAAATCTCTACCCATATCATCACTTGTGATAGTTCTCAAAAGTTTTACAGAATGTCTGATACTTGTGGTCTGTTCCTCTTAAAATTTTTGGTTTTCTGGCAAACCCAGTGAGAACTGAATTCACTAAATAATGATGGCCATTTACGTTTCAGTCTTCCTGTCTTTGAGGAAACACATGTATTGGTAACAAAACATTTTATTCTAGCAACTTTCCTAAAAATTATACAAGCAATGTTTAAAATGTGTCCCTGGTTTTGGGCCTTCCCCCTTCCACAATAAATTTTGGCTTTTTCGAGTTTTCTTGTGTTGCATAACTTTTCAGGGGGAGAGAAGTTTAGTGCTGCTTATGCCAAGTCTATTTGCATTTGTTAGTAGCACAACAGGTAGAGTACTTGCTTTTGATGCAGAAGGCTGTGGGTTTTACTCCCGCAGTATGTAGATGGATTGCCAATAGATATTGTACTGTGGTGTACTTTTAAAGAAGGTGGATGCTGCAGCCTTGAGAATGTCCTCTTTGGCAGAGATACCCACTAACTATGAATCTGTTATCAGATTGCTATCCATTCCCTATTGCAATATTACATAGGCAATTTATTCCTTAAGGGCAGCAGGCACTTTATATTTCATTATTTCATCTACAAATAAAGTTGTTTGCTAGCAGCAACTTGATTAGTTACAGATCTCTTTTAATGTGGAATTAGTTAGATGACTTTTACTTCTGCAGAGATTGTGCATACTTACTGATTCTGGTGGATTGTAGAAGTTTGTGTGCATATTTATTGATGCTGGTGGATTGTAGAAGTTTATGTAGACTTTTATGATGGAAATTTTCTGAATTGGGCAGTTTTGTCATTTATTGGTTCATGCATTTTGTTTCACTACTTACTGGAAAATGTTAAAAAAAAAAAAAGAGGAAAACAGTTTTTAGTATCCAATAAATAAGCACCTATCCAGGCATGTCTAAGGGTCAGCTCCTGGTGTTTTCCCCTGTTTACCTGATGAATCTGGGCATCTTTGGGCAATGCAGCAATTGCATCATGTACACAGACAACCCTCTCCTCCTACCAGCCAACACTACAACCTGTGAGAGATGCACTTATATAGCCAAACTGGAAGCAAACCTCTCTTCACCCAAGACTAGACAGTCAAAAGGAGAAGGTAACTTGCACCACACCGCACTCATCACATAGCCCCTCAAAACCTACACCACCAAAGCACGCACATAGAAACACAAAACGCACACCTACATTTGCGGAGGCTCTCAATAAAAATCTGCCCGAGCAACAGGGACCTCCAGGGCAGAAACGCAAGCAACCTCCGCCCCCCAACACAACCCAAATTGACACATAGCCCACAAACTCAGTGTGCCACTCAACCACAGCCCATAAGGCATAACAACGTACCCAACACTCTGGTCATAGGTGACTCTATTGATAGGCACACTGATGTTCCACTCTCGAGGCTAAACAAGGAGAAAGTTAGTCAGCTGCCTGTCAGGTGCCAGGGCCTGCCACATAACACACTTACTCAGGTCACTGCACAATAAGTACAAATATGACTCTGAAATAAATAAAACAAAATCCACGTCAGCAGAACCAGCAGCAAAAAATCCAATGTTGTGTTTTATTAACATCCACTTTTCGTTCAGAAAGACTGAACTTCTTCAGACAGACATCAAAAGGTAGCAAATGTAAAAAAACTCCTTAAATACACAGTTAACAACACATGATACATTTGAATGGACCAACCAACTTTACCTCTGCATACTTCTAAGTTTCAAAATGCAATCTAAACTTACTCTGTCATTGAGACCTGGAAGTCTATATGAACAGAGTTTCAGCTGCCAAATCACTTCTAGGCGCTCTAATAATAGTTGGAAAGGACCCCCCCCCCCCCGATGTCAAAGGAAACCTGTCCTAACACCCTAAAAGTAAAACTGTGCTGAGGGTGGTCATTAACATGTTTCGCCAAAGCATTTTCACGCTTGTTTTTCCTAATACAGTATAAATGCTCATAGATTCTTCAGTCTTGCCCACATAAAACGCTGGGCAAGACTGGCAGCAAGCCAAATAAACAAGCGATCGAGATTTACAGTTGAATCTACCAACAGTGGAGAAAGAAGACCCAGATAGTTTAGCTTGCATTTTGAAACTTAGAAGTATGCAGAGGTAATTTTATTATTACTTTTCATTTATTATTTTTTACTTTTTACCTTTTGTCATTAAAAAGGTTTTATATACTATGTTTTTTGGTTTCAAACATTTTAAACATTTTATGTTTACATATATTTTCATTTTGTTTTGTTTTTAAAACACATTTTTCATAGATTCGACTTTTGTATGGAGTAGTACTTTAAGAAGTTTTGAGATCAGCTTTTTCCCACACATTGATGTCAGTGAGTTTTAACCAGTTGGTTGGTCCATTCAAATGTATCATGTGTTGTTAATTGTGTATTCAAGGAGTTTTTTTTTACATTTGCTACCTTTTGATGTCTGTCTGAAGACGTTCAGTCTTTTTGAATGAAAAGTGGATGTTAATAAAACACTTAACATTGGATTTTTGCTGCTGGTTCTACTGACGTGGATTTTGTTTTATTTATTTCAGTTTGTTTTAATTTTTCTGTTGCTACAAATATGACTCTGTCATTGTCCATGTTGGTGTGAATGACCTGAGACATACCTCCCTGGACTACATGAAAAAGAGACATGGAGGGGCTGTCCGATCTTGTAGCCAGGCAGGTATAACCCTAGCCCTGAGTCGCATCCTGCCATCACCCAGAATGATACCACAGTACAAGGACAAAATGATTGACTTCAACAATTGGCTAAGCTTCTGGTGTCATTCTAAAGGGATCCAGTATCTGTCTGCTTGGGATGACATGATCAACAGACCACGATGCTCTGCCAGGGATGGCCTGCACCTGTCGCCCTTGGGATTCCGGATACTGGCGAAGGCTCTTGACACCCCTATAGTGCCTTTTTTAGGCAAGGTTCAAATGACAAATTAGCCACCGTAACAGGTACAAGCAAGCAAAATCTGAGGATAATGTTACTCAATGCTAGAAGTCTAAACCTCAAAATGCACTCACTCGAGGCACTCCTTAAAAAGGAGAACATCGACATCTGTGCAGTGACAGAGACCTGGTTCAAGGCTCCAGAGAGCACACCTGCATTACCAGGCTATAATTCATACCACACCTTTCGGCCACCTAACCTGGACCAAAACACTAAAGGTGGAGGCGTGTCCATATTCATTAAGGATATCCACACCTCCAGGCTAGTTGCTCAGCATGATGCATCCGAGATTATCCAAGTGCAACTAACTCTGGGCAAGACTGCAATCCAAATTATAGCTTACTACAGATCACCCGCCATGCCCAAGGATTTCTACTCTTCGTTTCTTGATAGGTTAGGGTACAGCCAAACACCCTAATAATGGGCGATTTCAACTACCCCACCATTAACTGGGAAAACCACTCGTGTACCAACTCTTTTGCTCAATGTTTTCTGGAATTCATAAATTCTAATGCCTTGGATCAACTTATCCACACCCCCACCAGGGGCAGCAATATCCTAGACCTGGTCATTACCAACATGGGCAACCGGTGTTCCACACCAGAGGTCAATTCCTCATTGGTCAGATCCAACCACAAGATAATCACCCTAGACCTCCACATCCTGCTCCCACCCCCATTACGGAAACCACCGTAAAAAATTTCTCCAAAGCCAATTTCACGCTTCTAAAGACAGAAGTGGCAAACGTCATGACACCCATGCAGACAGACAATAGAGGTATGACTGCTGAATCCTACACAAATGCAGTTTATAAGCACTTGCACAGGTGCATGGATCATGCAATCCCTAACAGAACCAAGATGATATCCTCCAAAAAAAGGAAGCCAATATGGTGGTCCCCTGCCATAAACAAACTCTACAACAGAAAAAATAAACTGTTGCAAAAAAGTGTAAAATCCCATGATTGGAGGAACTCCCTGGTCAGCCTCAGTAAGAACCTGAGATCCCTCATAAAATCCAGCAAAGCTAGTTATGAAAACAAATTCGCCACTGATTCTAAAGACAACCACAAAGCATTCTATAGCTATGTCAAGAATCTCAGTGGCAATACTCAGATCTGCTCTGAGTTACAGCACAATGGCACTAAATATACAGAACCAACTGATACTGCCAATATCCTGGCAGGTTCAGTGCTAACTTTACCCCACCCCCTAAAGGGCCCATCTCTATGCTGGAAGAATGCAAACCTCCTGTAATCACGGCTGCACAGGTAAAAACCACACTCTCCAAAGCCAAGAACACAGCATCCATGGGACCTGACAACATCCCAGCGTGCATTCTGAACGAACTGGCACCCCACCTAAGTACCATGTTTAATCACATCCTCACCTCAGGCTTTGTGCCCACTGAATGGCGTACAGCAATAGTTATCCCACTCCAGAAAGGGGGAGCCACCATGGATCCTAGGAACTACCACCCCATTAACCTGATGAGCCTGGTCTGCAAGGCTATGGAATGTATCCTCATGGAACTTATAAACAATAACATTGGTAATCTCCAGACTCTGGACCCCACCCAATTCGGGTTTGTAAAAGGCAGATCATGTCTCCTAAACCTGATAGACTTCTTTGAAGTGGTCACCAAAGCCGTAGATGAGGGTAAGGTGGTTCACACAGCCTATCTAGATCTCGCCAAGGCTTTCAATACCATCCCCCTCTCTGGAATTATAGATAAACTCACTAAACTAGGTATAAATCCCTATGTCATAAGATGGGTTGCCAACTGGCTCACTGACAGAACCCACACTGTGAATGTAGCAGACTCCATATCCGACTTCAGACCAGTGACATGTGGGAGTACCACAGGGTTCAGTCCTGGGTCCCCTCCTGTTAGCCTGTACTTCAGAGAAGTAGATGCCAAACACAGAAGGGCTTTGGCTAACTTAAGTTTGCAGATGACTGCAAACTAGGAGCCATAATCGAAACGCCTAACAATGTGGACATCCTGCAAAAGGGCCTCACAGACAGATTCCTGGTGTCAAAGCCATGGCCTCAAGCTCAATGCCAAAAAGTACATTGTCATCCCTTTTGATAAAAACTCTGTACCCATGAACTACCACATAGGCGGTAGTCTACTTAACACCGAAAGTGTGATAAGAGACCTTGGGACACAGGTCGACTGTAGTCTCTCCTTTGATAATTACATTGCCGCAGTAGTCAGGAAATCCTTCTACGTGGCACACCTCATCACAAAAGGTTTCTCATCCAGGAAAAAAGAGGTCATTGTTCCCCTCTACTCATCACTCATTAGACCCATTATAAAATACAGTGCCCCTTTTGGTATGTACCTCACAAGACATCTACAACAACTAGAAAGGCCATAGAAATACCTCACAAAGAGGATTGCCGGCCTCAAACACGCACACTGTCTCCAGCTTTACTCCATCGCATATCGCCTACTCAGAGGCGATGTCTGCCTAATATACAAAGCTAGCTGTTGGGCATGCTGCACTTAAAGAAATCCCAGTCCCTCCGAGCTACACACTCTAGGGACCTAAACCTTGTCACCACAATAAACAGAACATGCTGGAGGGATAGATTCCTGTCCCAGTGACTACCCATACTTTGGAACAAACTACCTGTCTATATCAAACAAAGCTCCCTCATTAGCACTCTTCAAGAAAAATCTTGATGATCGGATGGGAGATAGGAAATTCACCCCAGAGATCACTTCTCTGGCTCTGCTCGACAGAGGCACAGGAAAATAATTTTCTTGGGTGACGAAAGCCGGGGTATGTTTTTGGCTAGGCTTAAATAGGCCCTAGGGCCAATAGCCTAGTACCTACCTATGAATAATCAGGAAGGTGTATCAAAGAACGATGTATGTTTCATGTGCAAGGGGCCTACGATTTGAAAACAGCCCAAAGGTAATCTTAATCCGCCATTGGCCAGATGCATTTTCTTTTGAATGTCGGTTTCAATGCTGTTTCAATGAATGCGAGTTTCAAGGGCAGAGAAGTTTTACTGCTAAGTCTATTTTCATTGTGAGACTGTATTGCTTTGTTTAGCCGATGTCTGTTAGTGTTTGTGCTATAAAATAAAATGTAAAATAAAAGTCTTAAATGAAATCCAAATAATCATTGTAGAAGTAAAGCAGTATGCACATTAGTGCTTATGGTAAATGAGGCAAAATAACAAAGTAATGGGACATTGGAATGGGGGGGGGCTGTGATTAGAATATTGCCTACCAGTAAATGTCCTACTTTTACCACAAAACCCACATACTGCAGGTCACCAAAAACAAAATCCTAAGATTTATCATCTTCTCCCTTTCCAGTGAACATCATTACTACACATTTAAAAAAAAAATGGTTACCATTTATTACAGGGTCTGGGAGGCGGGACATATTTTGGTCATCTGTTCTTCAGTTTGCGTTTAAAAGTTGGTATCCCACATTTCCTTTAGAGTGGGTGGGGGTTACATAATTATGTGTGCAATTTTTATGTTGATGAGTGTACAGATTTATACCTGTTTTTCATGGGCCTTTCTACAGATTTTTGATGTTTCCAGGTTGAAAGGTATGGTGGTGGCCCTTTTTCAGTCTTTGAGGGCTCCTGCAGTCAGTCTTCCTGACAAAGTCTATGTTTGGGTGTTGTAAAGATGAGTCCATCTAAGAGATGAGTTTGTGGTTCGGGATGAACAATACAAATTTATCCTGATTGTAGAACGCTGGATAGCATTCTTGTATAGATTTTGGAGATGAATTCACAACATTGTCCATGTACATTTTTGTGGACCAAGGGAAGGCAAATGAGTATGCACGATAGAATATTCCATGGAATTTTTGTACAACAATACAGGTTCACTAGGCTACTGCCGAGTGCAGGTTTGCCTATATTTGCAGAATGTGTGTCCATGCTCCTACTGTTAAGTTAAATGCTTTCAGGGTGGCGTTATATAGCATTCTGCCAAGGGTGTGTCTCATTTCCTCCTACTTATTATTTTTACATACAGGATATCAAGGCATAGCCGAAGTAATGAGATTATTCAGCCTTTGACATCTGGGTTGCATGTATGATGTTTACAGAGGAAGCTATCCTTTTTGTCTAAAATGACTGTCCAGCGTGCAACAGAGTGGTTCATTGCTCATTGTGAAAAAGATGGTATGAAAATTTAGCACCTCTAGATGAGAGAACTTGGTTATTTTCTGAAAAGCGATGATTGCTGTCTGCAAGTGAGAGGACGGCAGCTACTTTGGGTAAAGGAGTTTAAGTACCTTAGGTTTGTAAGTGAGGACGGAGGGGATCGGGTAACTAACTCGCACGATGAAGCTCTCAAATATCAGTGTCCCCATCCTTATGGCCATGAGCTTTGGGTAATGACGAAAAGGATGAGATCAAAGACACAAGCAGCAGAAATAAATTTCCTTCACAGAGTTGCTAGTCTGTCTGTAATACAATGAGAGGCTGTGCAGACTAAAAGGCTTTTGAAGTGTGGCCTTGGTTCCTGTTGACACAAGGTAGTTGGCTCAGGTAGCTTGGATACCTAAGTTGAGGATGTTGCCTGGATGTTTCCAGTTACTATGCCAGGAATGACCTGATGAGAAGAGACCCTGATACAGACCCAGGACATGATACAAAACTTCAGATTACTCAGCTTGCCTGGGGATCTCAAAAGACAACCTGGAACAGAGTAATCTGATTTACAGAACTTAATTTATAACCAGCACATGTCTTAATAAGACGAACGGCTTGGAAAAAGAACAGATTAAATACAGAGATGGTTTAGGGAAAGGGTAGTAGTGAGTAGTACTAGTTTTGCATGTTTTAAGCTTCATCTGACATTTTGATTTCTGGAATAAGTTTGCAGTCGGCAATATCAACAGCAGCATGCTAAGAATATTCATACCTTGAGTGTTCAGCATGTGAAATACTAAAAGCAAATTGCTATTCAAATATAAACACTAAGTAAGAGAACGTTTGATAAAATTTGGCACAAGGTAAATTTAAAAATATATGCAGTATGTAGCTATCCAGTTTCAGTCTGAGATGTGTTTAGCGACCTTTAAATTTTCAGGTTATATCTGAAAGGCTGTGACTCTTTCCCTTTACCCTTCTTTTTCTGTCATTTCCCATCTTGCTACCTAATGACTTTGTGGAATTTAAGGAACTTCTGGTGTTCATGATTGTAAGATAGTATATATCCCATCCTTGCCAATAGGGAGACTAGAATTACAAGGCAAGAGGAAAATCCCTCCCTCTCTGGTATGACTATGATTAGGGACAAACTGACAAATCATCACTTAGAATGGGAAACAAGTGGCTATATAGAATGCCTTGTCTGAGGTCTGGTATTGAAGAGTGAGAAAAATGCCTTTGTGGGGGTGGGAGGGGGGGTGTGAATGTTTCAGAATGTGATTCATTTATTTTAAGTCAGTAATGTAATGCATTGCATCAATCCCACCATACCTCTCAACCTCATAGAAGAACAAATCTGGGCAAAGCAAAAAAATAATGGGGGGACAAAGGCCCAAAAATGGGGACAGATTTTAAATATTGCTCTTATAAACTTAGAAAGCTGCTAGAATAAAAGATTTTGTGTTAACATGCATTTTCTGAAGGATATTAAGTATTAAACTCAAATGTTTGCCATTGTTTAGTCTAGTCAAACTTGAATGAGTTGCCAGAAAACTACCCATTTTATGAGGAACAGCCAAAAAATATGTGGTAAAAATCTGGACAGTTGAGAGCTATGGATCCCACCCCCACAGAAAAGGGCACCCAATGAAAAAGTAATGCATCACACTTAAACCATGAAAGACTTCACTGACTCCCCATGATATCTACTTTACTCCTGGCAAACCCAAAATATTTAAAACTAAACCAAATCTTTACAGTCTGCTCTATTCTTTATGTACTTTACTGTCTAAGATGGACAGCACACAAACTGCAAACCAGTTGTGTTTACGGGATCTGCTTCCTCTCGCACATCAAGTGACTTTAAAGATAAAGCAAGCAGTTCTGTAAGGGGGCTTTGTCCCCACCCTCTTTTTGTGTATGTATGTATGTGTATATATGTGTGTGTTTGTGTGTGTGTGTGTGTATGTGTGTATGTATATGTGTGTGTGTGTGTGTGTGTGTGTATATATATATATATATATATATATATATATATATATATATATATATATATATATTAGCCGATCTTAAATTGATGTTTCACCCTTATGTTTTAAGTGCTATAGGCGACCAAGTAAAATCCGCTATATAACAGAAATTAACAAACATCCAAATCCTTGACAAAAATGGGGATTATGTCTTTATGATAGCTGTGTTGAGCAGCACACTTCATTAATATGTGGATGTGTTAGAAGTAAGAAAGCTGTTTGTAAGAATATTTGGGGGGTGCTGGGATATCTGTTTGGGCTTTACTGGATGTGAAAAAGGGCTGGGTATGCAGCAGAGTGCTCTGTAAATGAGTTTGTTTAGGCAGCATTTGTAATATGAAAAAAAGAAGACAAATTTAATGAGGAACAATAGTAGGACTGTCAAAAAATGTGATTGTTGTAAGTTATTAATGGCTATAATATCTAGAGAGAAAAGGAAGCAAGCACAGAAAGCTATCTTGGAGAGATTTGAACCATCTACAGATTTAAGAGGGAGAATACGGATGAGAAAAAGAAGAGCTAGCAAAGTTAAAGGATGCTGCTGCGTGAAAATTGTGTTAAGAGATCTAACATGAAGCATACAGTGTGTGCAGTGGATTATCATTAAAATATTGGATATGTTGGCATTTTTACATATTTTTGCAGTAGGCTATTTGAAACAGAATAGATAATAACTAATTAAAATTAACAAGCAGAATTGCCTTCTTTTATAGGATTGTATGTGAAACATTTATTAAATATCTTCTTTGAATGTTAGTGTTTATGAATTTAATATGAGATATTGGGGGAAAAAATCCTGAGAAAAGGCTTTAAGGCTGAAACCCAATGGATGCAAATTAGATTGAGGAGCTGTCAACCAAGTCAGCTATGGGATATCCAAATAACTGTTAAACCTTAAAGTGCGTTTTCACTCCTTTATTAACTGCATATGTTACAGGGTTACTTCAGTGGACTATCTTACCCTGATATAGGAAATGCAGCTAGTACAGTGATGCTGTGCAGACAGTAACATCCTCATCTACCACTCTTTGTTGTTTTATATTATGCAGTTGGTCTTAACAGTTTTTTGAAATATTGTCATTCATGTGAGTTGGCAAAACTTTCACTCTTTTTTGCTCATATTTTAAAGCTATTAACTTACAGTTCAGGTGGCTATGGGAGATTGAGCACTGTGTGTGTGCGTGTGTGTGTGTGTGTGTGTGTGTGTGTGTGTGTGTGTGTGTGTGTGTGTGTGTGCGTGTGTGTGTGCGCGCCCGCGTTTTTATATCTCTATATTCATTCATGAGATCATAGAGCTAAAATACAGTTGAATCTCAAGACCATTTACATCTTGTCAATACCCACCCCCACACTGTACCTCCTTCGCAAGAGGGACAAAACAGTGCTTTCACAGTGTAAATTTCTGAATAACCATCCATTCCTCATGGATGATACGCTGTCACTTTGTTTAACTTGTAGAGAAGGTTTATTTCAGGAGTGTGTTGAGTAATAAATTTCTCTATCCCTATTTTAATTTATCCAAATCTTTTGTGTTTCTAATACTATCACAGGAATGGACCCCATTCCTAAATCAAAGTACGATTTAAAGTTCATGAAATTAGTATTGTTTCACTCTTTTTGATATCAGCCAAAAGTGCTCTTCGCAGCACCAACAACGTGCCCATAATGACTCCTGCAATTCGTACGGAGTTACGCGTATTGGTAGCATGTCTAAATATGATTGTAGACACTTTTTTTTTATAAGACCCATAGCTACTACTACTATTGGAACTATCTGGGTATCCTTCTTCCACATTGCTCTCGTTTCTGCTTGCAAATCCTGATATTTTATGACTTTGTGTCTCTCTCTGTACGCAGGACACTGTAGTCACTGGGTGTGGCAATTTCAATGATCAGTGCTACTTTTGTCTTCTTTTCTTGGACCACTATGTCCAGTTTTCTAGCATCTATCTTTTGGACTGTTGATAATGGATCTCACTGTTGGTACTGGATGATCCCATGTGATGTAGACTTCCATCATTTTCTATGATGCTTTGTTGCTCATGTTTCCAGTGTCTTTCAGCCACGTCAATATCATAATGCTTGCACAATCCCCAGTGCTGCAGTCTTGCCACATTATTATGCCTTTCAGTATACAGTCCTTCTGCCATTAGTATGTCACAACCTGCAACGAGGTGTGCGACTGTTTCCAATTTGGTTTTACAAAACCTATATTTTTCTGTTTCTCCCACATGTTCAATGGACTTTGTAAACCAGCTTGTAAATAGCCGACTATCTTGGGCCACCAGTATTAACCTTTTATCTCTTGGTTTGTCTCTCCTGTCCGATTATTTACATGGTGATGGAGATTTAAGTCCTTTCTTCTGGTATTAGTGGAGCTGTTTTGACTTGTGAAGATACAGGAAATGGGAGGATGTAAGGCATAGTGCAAGGTACAGGTCTCATACACACAGACTATAAGAAACTTAAAGTTTTTTTTTTTTTTAATTCTTTCTTAGCAGCACAAGGATTTTATGCCAACAATCTTCTTGGTTTAGAACCGCTATGGCCTTTCCAGATGAGTAATGTGTCCAGAAAGGTACATCCTGAAAGGGGAGATTGCTTTAATTAGGGTTGCATAAAGCAGGCTGATAACTTATTTTAATCTGGATGATTCGTCTATAAATATTAATTGTGCTAAATTAATGTATACTTTCTGACTACTGCTACTACATGGTGGTTGAAGGAGAGAGAATTATCAGTACAAACTCTGTTATCCCTGGCTGCATTATTATTTTTTTTTTTTGGGGGGGGGGGGGTTGGCCATACTGTATTTTGAAGGAGAAGTATTGCTTCCCAAATGTGACCATGCTAAACCTTTTTTTTTTTTTTTTTTTTATTTAATTTTAGCCCTTTTTCTGTATACCATTTATAAGTGTTTCTTCTTGTTGTAATTTAAGGGATTTAAAAAGAAATTTGACTAACTTCCTGTTTGCACTAATGTGTAAATTTTCTTAACCAAAAATCCTGGTTCTTGGTCTAGAGATGAGAAGCAAAAAGGATTGGTTCCAGTACTTGGTAAACTTAGTGTTGTGTAACATGGCCCTCATACTTTCTGAGGTACCTGGCACCTTTAATTATGTGGGTTCTGCTTCCAGCCAATTGGCAATCCACCTGACCACATATGGACCTACTTTTAAGGCATTTAGCTTGTTTATAATGCCATCATAGGATATAATGTCAAATGATTTGGTAAGATTCAAATAAGCTGTGTGAATAGAATGACCTGTTAACAGCCTGTGCGACCTTCTTGAAGACATTAAACTGATTAAGTAGGATGTTCCTTTGACAAATGCAGACTGATATGTTGAGGCGGAGCTAACCTAATAATGCCTTTGATATGGCAGTTTGTCATCAGAGTTTGAGATGAGATCTGATGCATTCCACGGCTTTGCAAATCAGAATAGTTAGCCTAATGGGTCTACAGTTTTCCATGTCAGTAGTAGAGCTACCCTTGTTTAGAGCATCTTGTCTTAATTCAGGGGTGATTCTGTAGCAAAGCTCAAGTTAAACAATTTAAAGAGGAGATCCATAAGTAATTTTGGTGCTATTTATTGTGCATCCAGGTAAATTAAAAGCCCCCATGAAAGTTTTAAAAAAAAAAGAGAGAGTGAGAGAGAGCGCCTTTGGTATGTGCTCCTTTGTGATTTATTATTAGTTGAAAGGGCTTTGGGAATTTGTGGCATTGCAGCAATTGTTTCAGGGGTAAAATTTGCACTAAATTTGTCTTCTAGATTTTAGTGGGTGATGACATCTTAAATAACACTCAGCAATGTTCTGAACTTATTTTGTAGTTTCCTAATGTAAATAGGGGCTTCTAGTTAGTTTTTTGGGCATCAGAAACCAGTACGATCATGATTTGACTTATTAAACCTGATTGTAGATTTTACTTCCTTACTAAAATTCTTCATGCAGTCTTTAATCATACAGCAAATCTGAAAGTCCTTGTGTTAGTGTTTTTTTTTTCCTTGTCATAAAGTTTATTTAAGCTGGTGGGCCACTAGAGGGGATTGTTCATAAACTTCCCTTACATCTTGCTCTAACAGGGACAGCCAGGTCTTGGCACCTATCTATTTGGGAATAGAACTCCTTTGTATAAATAGCAGCTGTGCGATATGTAGGAGTCCTAAGGAGAAATACCCCAATATATAAAACTCTGAAATATATACATTTATACTGAAATGTAAATTTACCTGCACAAATGAACACAGTGTTCACTTACATACAGGTTAGCTTGAGATAATGTACATATAGAATCTAAATTAGGCTAATCCAATACAGGACATATCTGCTTCCTAATAATAAAGACAAATGTGTGTGCATACAGACAGAAATCTACCTATGGTAATAAAGTAGTATTACTGGACAATAATACACTGTTGGTTCAGCTAATTTTACTTGGTGAATGATTTGTCCGTATAGCCCAGTGGATAATTTAAAATAACACTAATGCCAACTCTGCAGAGCATACCCATAGTAAAGTAAACCAGGGTTCTTTCTTGTGTAGTTGAGTATAGTGCAAAAGCATTCTGCCTCCGACACCAGCTACCTCTTCAAAGTCTTGTACTTTGTCTCCATATTGTGAGAGTAGTAACTAATGGTTAGCCATGCAGTAGTTCTGCCAAATTTGCTTACAGCAGGCTAAGAAGCACAAGGTATCTACTTCTTTACAATGGTAGGCCATCAAACCTTACTTAAACTACCTACATAAAATTTGTAGTTGTAATGTGCCCATTTCTAAGACAGCTAACATGTAAGACCAGTGTAGGCATTTAAGAGAGTAAACTGTGTTAAGCTACTACTCACTTTTTATCTGTTTTTACAGTACAGAATCCATATTCATGTGGTATTTAAGCAGTAGTCAGTATTGGAATTGAGTGAATATTGCCCAGTCTATAGTCCCATCAGTGACTATTGAGCTACACTAATAGTCTTGTGTTTTCTGTACCTCGTTTTGTGAACAGTGTAGTGTTTGTTGAAGATGTAGTTCCTTCAAGATGGTTCCAGTATTCAGAAATATGGAGTCCATCCTGTAATGTAGGAGGTACTGGGTTAGAGAAACTGGCTGGGTGGGAGGGGGATTGACTGAATGGATAATAACAGCTCCCCATTTGTTAAAGGATTGAAGGGGGGGGGGTTCAGTCATAATTCTGGCACTCTCTCTCTCTAGTGTAAACATGGTGGGTGAGGCACATGCTGCTTTATTGGCTAGACCCACACAAACACACGCACGTGCACACACACAGTCATATGAGTATGTTGTGATGTGGACAGTATTACTGCATGTTTTGCTCTTCTGGACAGAGCAGTTCTCCCTCTTTACACTTTCTTTGTTAAAACTTCCTTTCCCTGGTCAAAGTATGATATCCTTTTCCCTTCCTCCTGAATCTCTCTCCTCAGAGTCGTGACTTCTCTCAGAAAGTATAATTTCCCTCTAAAGAAAGGAGTCAACATCCAAGAGGATTGTAGCAGCTCCTATTTGAAGGAAAAAAGGGTCTATATAAGGAAATAAGAAACCACCTCCATGGAGGCAATTGATCAAAAACGGTTACTTAAAAATTAATCTGGCAGTCAGTTTAGAAGATTACGGAGCTGTTAACGAGCCATTTCCTGTGATTCAGTGGTGCAAGGTTTGATTATCTCAGTCTCTATTACCTAACTGTGGTACTTTAAGCAAGTCACTTAACCAGACACCAGTCTTGGGCTGAGTCTGAAAATGGTCCATGGCAATCAATCCTCTATTCTGGAAAACAAATAAATTAACATTTTTTAATTGTATGGATAAACAAATGAAATCCTTTTTACATCAGTTGCTGTTTTGAATGTAAAAAATGCCATTACTTGTCACCCCCTTCACATATGCCTTTAAGTTGTTTGTGAGAGTGAGGTGCTTCAGGTTAGATTACGTATATGTGTGAATGACTGAATGTGTGGGATGTGGACATGTATGTGAGAATGTATTAAATGCAGCTGTACTAATGGGTATTTTTGAATAGTTGCTCTACTTTTAAGTAGGTTTTAATAAGAAGTGGCATCAGCACTAAAATAAATTACATTAATATCAGTAGCATTTGTCAGGTGCTAGAAACTGGTGTTTGACACTTTTTTTAAGGAAATTGTGGATAGAAATTTGGCCCTGTTCAAGTTGACATTTTAAGTAATAGCTTCAACTTGAGAAGCTGAACACTGGCAACTGGAATTGTTTTGCATTGATGTTGGTCAGTTCAGTGGCCAGGTCCTTGGTTAGAATTTCAAATAAAAATTCCAGCTAGACCCAATAGCAAATTGTGATTGACATGCTCCATTATTGTTTTTACTTTTACTAGCTATAAACTCCGTTTGTTTTCTTCTTTACTACTCCGGTTTTATTTTCATAATTGTTTTCTGGTGATCTCTGGATTTGCATCACTTGATGTTTTACTACCCTATGTAATCTCTCTCTCACACATGCACACATGTTGGGAAGCTGTTTGGATTATAAATATTTTTACACTGTTGTTTCTATCTTTAAGGGTGAGACACTGTCACTTTTTATGGTCTGTCTGTCTCTGGTTGGCCCAGGTTATTGCTGAAAACAGTCCTTGAACCAGTTAATTTACGCAATAAGCCAGTGAAGCTATAATTCCAGGAAAGTGTCAGTGACATAAAAAAGATTAAAACAGTGAATTATTATTATTATTATTATTATTATTATTATTATTTTGTTTCCTAAAGCTACACTGATATTCTAGGATACCAATACAGAACACACATGTGGTCCTTGTAGCTTGGTCAGGGAGGGGAGTAACATAACTAGGAAGAAGATGGTAAGAAAGTGGATGGAATTTAGGCAACATGGAATGTCCAAGTAAAGCTAAGAAGTCCAAATGGTGGATGACTTTGGGTAGCACTATGAATGAAATCATGCTGTTCAGAAGAGGAATGGGAGGCTGGGAATGGGGGAGAAAAAACACAGCATCAATGGGACTGGATGGTGTCCCCGGCTGTGTGCTACACAAACTCAATGAGGAACTAAACCCACACATAAGGCTGCTGTTTAATCTTAGCATTACCACAGGATACGTACCCAAAGAGTGGCGTACGGCAACTGTGGTCCCACTCCACAAAGGCGGTGCTTCTACGGACCCTGGTAATTACCGCCCCATAAGCTTAACAAGCCTGGTCTGCAAAGCTATGGAGAGGATCATAATGGAACTCATAAATAAAGACATAGGGGACCTACAGACATTGGATCCTACCCAATTCAGCTTTGTCAAGGGCAGATCATGCCTCTTGAACTTGGTCGACTTTTTTGAAACAGTCACCAAGGCCATTGATGAGGGTAAGGCAGTTCACACAGCCTACCTTGACCTTGCAAAAGCTTTCGACACAATACCCCACTCGGGTATCATAGAAAAGCTCACCAGCTTAAATGTAAACCCATTTGTCACAAGATGAGTTGCAAACTGGCTCAAGGACAGAACCCACAGGGTTAGAGTTGCTGGTACCATGTCAGACTCCAAGCCAGTCACAAGCGGTGTCCCACAGGGCTCAGTCCTGGGCCCCCTCTTGTTCGGCATCTACTTTTCAGAAGTGCAGGCAAACATAGGAGGATTGTGGCTGACAAAGTTTGCAGATGACTGCAAACTGGGCGCCATAGTTGAAAATCCATCAGACACAGATATCCTTCAGAGAGGTCTCATAGAAACGGATAACTGGTGCCAGAGCCATGGCCTTAAGCTAAACGCCAAAAAATGTATAGTCATACCCTTTGGTAAAAACAAGGTAACCCCAAGTTACCACATAGGTGGCAATCCATTAAGCACAGAAGAGGTTATCAGGGACCTGGGGACCCAAGTTGACAGTAACCTTTCTTTTGACACTCACATTGCCAAAGTGGTTAGGAGGACCTTCTACATTGCCCACCTGATTATGAAGGGATTCACATCCAGATTAAGGGAGGTCATTGTTCCCCTGTACTCTTCACTTATCAGACCAATGATTGAGTACAATGCCCCATTCGGAATGTATCTTACCCGACACCTGCAGCAATTGGAAAGACCCCAAAAGTTCCTCACCAAAAGGATAAAGGGGCTCAAAAATATGCCATATGCTGCCAGACTGAAGAAACTCCAGCTCTATTCACTCACATACCGTCTGCTCAGAGGTGACCTGTGCCTGACATACAAGGCCATGTCCAACCCGGAATTAATGGACATGCTCCACCTCAAAAAATCCAAATCCACCAGAGCCACAAGAGCAAGAGACCTAAACCTCAACACGGATATAAATAGGACGTGCTGGAGGGACAGATTCATCACCCAGAGACTCCCTATGCTGTGGAACAGAATCCCGGTCCATGTGAGACAGAGCACCTCGCTGGCTCTCTTCAAGAGGAATCTTGACCAGTGGATGGGAGATCGTAGGTTTACCCCGGGGATCATCTCTGTATCACTGCTGGACAGAGGCACGGCAAACTAATGGGTATAGTATTCTTCAACCTAAGGGGTGGTGAAAGCCACACAACTCTGGCTAGGCTTATAAATGCCCTAGGGCAGATAGCCTAGTATGAACCTATGAACCTATGGGCACAGCACATGATCTGTAATGGAAATGTCTAACGCATGTGACCTTTGTATTTTTAGGGTGTCTATTTTAAAGCCTGAGTTAACCACTGATAGCAGGAGAATGAGCTGAACATAACAAGAGCAAAGGTTTGGTGTTCTGGGCTTTATGCTAAACAAAGCCTGACGCAATCTGTTTCAGCTTTACTTGGAGCTCTGGCACATTTGCAGCAGGCTTCTCTCTACTCTAGTAGGATTTTAATAGACTGCATAAATAGTGCTCAGGTAGCTGAATATCTGTCTGGTGGGTTTTTGACTTGCGAAAGCAGCATGGACATATTTCATCCTGTGCATTTTTTTTAAATGCAGAGTTTTATTCAAAGAAATGCTTTTGGAATACAGTCATACACTGCAGTTTGTACATGTTGCAGGATGCAGCCACAACACCAAAGAGCGCATCGACATTCTATCCTGCTTATAACTCATGGAAGTAGTATGTTGAATGGGGTACAGTTATTTAGAACAGCTCTGAGTAGGATACTGGGAATTACTTTCAATTACAGTAGGAATTAATGAAATCTAGAATACTCCAGCATGATAGTCCATTTTCCAATGACAAAATACCAACAAGGAACAACAGATTACATTTGTGGGGTTGTTCAGTGTACTACAAACAACCAAAACTTTTTAATGGCTATTAAAAAGATTCCATACCAAAAGTGGATTACATGTGTAACTGCACCCAAGATGCAATAAACCCTTATGATTTACATTGCATGCTGGCTCAGTACAGTCAGTATAAATCATTTGCTGTAATGTGTTGGACAAGAACATGGACTGTATGGTATAGCTGTGAATCTGGTTAAATACATAGCCTGCCACCAGATGTAATAAATGTCTATCACAGAGGGTTAGGACTTTGAGCTGCTGACAAGTCTCTTCTGTAGTCAAAATCCTTCAACATTTCTCCTTCCAACTAGTTCCAACAGATACCATCAAAAAGTACTTCTAAACATTAACGCCTGTGCCAACTGCCCCCTTACAATCCACCTGGCAAATATCTTAAAATAAAGGCTGAGACTATTGTGTATTCAGTTTTTTTTATTCTGATAAATCAACCCGTATCTCAAAATAAGGTTCCCTTGCTATGGAAACAAATCACTCATGTACTGCATAAGGGTGGAATCAATATAGGTTTTTCATACTATAGACCAATTGCCATTTTATCACCTCTATTAAAAATATTAGAAAAATGTATTTGTACACTGCTTTCGTCTATCTAACAGATGACTGTCTTCCGTCTTCAACTCAACACAAATTCCGTCCTCATTACAGCCCAGATTGAGACTAGACTTATCAAAACCTTTTGGTACTGTCTCCCACCGGAAACTCTTACATAAACTCTCATCCTTAGGGCTTGCCTACCCTTCACTGTAGTGGATGTCCTTCAAGGATGCATCTGCAGTCTTTACAAATGGGTTGTCCTGTCGTCAGGCAGCCCTTCGGTCGGCTGGATTCCAAAGTCTGGGTCTGGCCTCGGCTGGTGTCGCACTTCACCCGACGTCATTGCGGCAGTTATTCGGGTATAAAGGCATCAGCCGACGCCATTTTCCTCAGTCTTTCTTGCCGCGTGGCGCCCGAAGCAGAAGCTGTTCGCAAGTGCCGGTCGGTCAGATCCAGAGATTACTACTACCGAATACTACTTCGAAGACTTCTATAAAGCTAAGTACCCCGTTGGGGACTCTTTCTTGCCTCAGCCGATGTCAGAGAAAGTTAATAACTGTTTATCTTGTGGGAAACAAATACCTCATAAAGATTTACACTCCTATTGCATACTCAAACAGAGCACAAACAGTGAAATGGAAAAATGATTTCTTCATCTTCTTGCCAGTAACTATTGTACCTCAAAATAACACAGTTTAGACACTAAATAGCAGATATATCATATGAAAACTGCATTAAATTAAATAAAAAAACACAAGCTCCAACTAAAATTTTTAGGATGCAAATTCTACCCAGCCACTGAGGATACCCAAGCCAGTGCATTTCTTTGTGCCGGTCCCAAGCCTGGATAAATGGGGAGGGTTGCATCAGGAAGGGCATCCGGCATAAAATGTTGCCAAATCATACATGCAGACAACAGTACAGAAATACATACTGGATCGGTCGTGGCCCGGGTTAACAACAGCCACCACCAGTACTGTTGGCCAACAGGGTACTGGCAGAAATTGGGCTACTGTTGGCCGAAGGAGGAGAAGAGGGGGAAGGCATGCCCAAAGGCAGGTAAAGGCTAGGACTGTGATAGTGAGGGTCAGAACTTTGAATGTTGGCAGTATGACTGGTATAGGGAGAGAGCTAGCTGATATGATGGACCGAAGGAAGGTTGGTATATTGTGTGTGCAAGAGACCAGATGGAAGGGGAGCAAGGCTAGGTGTATCGGAGGTTGTTTAAAATTGTTTTATCATGGTGTGGATGGAAGGAGAAATGGCGTAGGCATTATTCTGAAGGAACGGTATGCTAAGAGTGTTTTGGAGGTGAAAACAGTGTCGGATAGAGTGATGTTTATGAAGCTGGAAATTGATGGTGTAATGATGAATGTTAGTGCATATGCTCCACAAGTTGGGTGTGTGATGGATGAGAAAGAAAAATTTTGGAGCGAGTTGGATGAAGTGGGGATGACTGTACCCAAGGTTGAGAGACTGGTGATTGGAGCAGATTTCAATGGGCATGTTGGTGAAGGGAACAGAGGGGATGAGGAAGTGATGGGTAGGTATGGTGTTAAGCAAAGGAATGCAGAAGGTCAGATGGTAGTGGATTTTGTGAAAAGGATGGAAATGGCTGTGATTAATACATATTTTACCAAGAGGGAGGAGCATAGGGTGACATACAAGAGTGGAGGAAGATGCACACAGGTGGATTATATCTTATGTAGAAGGGCCAGTCTGAAGGAGATTGGAGACTGTAAAGTGGTGGCAGGGGAAAGTGTAGTTAGGCAGCATAGGATGGTGGTTTGCAGGATGACATTGGTGATCAAGAAGAGGAGGATGAGTGTGAGGGCAGCACCAAGGATCAAATGGTGGAATTTGAAAAAGGGTAATTGTGAGGTGATGTTCAGGGAAGAGTTATGACAGGCACTGGGTGGCAGTGAAGAGTTACTGAACAGCAGAGCTATTAAGAGTGATGGCTAGAAAGGTGCTTGGTGTGACATCTGGAAAGAGGAAGGAGGACAAGAAGACCTGGTAGTGGAATGAGGAAGTACAGGAGAGTATACAGAGAAAGAGGTTGGTGAAAAAGAAGGATTGTCAAAGAGATGAAGAAAGGTGAAAAAGAAGTGGGATTGTCAAAGAGATGAAGAAAGGAGACGAGTATAAGGAGATGATGTGCATGGCAAAGAGAGAGGTGGCGAAGGCTAAGGATAAGGCGTATGAAGAGTTGTATAAAAGGTTGGACACTAAGGAGGGAGAGAAGGACCTGTACTGATTGGCTAGATAGAGGGACCGAGCTAGTAATGATGTGCAGCAGGTAAAGGTGATAAAGGATAATGAGGGAAACATACTTACAAGCGAGGAGAGTGTATTGAACAGATGGAAAGAGTACTTTGAGGGGTTGATGAATGAAGAGAATGAGAGGGAGAGAAGGTTGGATGATGTGCGGATAGTGAATCATGAAGTGCAGTGGATTAGCAAGGAGGAAGTAAGGATACCTATGAAGAAGATGAAGAACGGAAAGGCTGTTGGTCCAGATGACATACCTGTGGAAGCATGGAGGTGTTTAGGTGAAATGGCAGTGGAGTTTTTAACTAGATTGTTTAATGAAATCCTGGAAAGTGAGAGGATGCCTCAGGAATGGAGAAAGTGTTTTGGTACCGATTTTTAAGAATAAGGGTTATTTGCAGAGCTGTAGTAACTACAGAGGGATTAAACTGATCAGTCACAGCATGAAGTTATGGGAAAGAGAAGTGGAAGCTAGGTTAAGAAGGGAGGTGATGATTAGTGATCAGCAGTATGGTTTCATGCCAGGAAAGAGCACTACAGATGTGATGTTTACTCTGAGAGTGTTGATGGAGAAGTACAGAGAAGGTCAGAAGGAGTTGCATTGTGTCTTTGTGGATTTAGAGAAAACATATGACAGGGTGCCTAGAGAGGAGTTGTGGTATTGTATGAGGAAGTCGGGAGTGTCAGAGAAGTATGTAAGAGTGGTACAGGATATGTACAAGGGTAGTGTGACAGCGGTGAGGTTTACGGTGGGAGTGACGGATGCTTTTAAGGTGGAGGTGGGATTACATCAAGGATCAGCTCTGAGCCCTTTCTTATTTGCAATGGTGATGGACAGGTTGACAGACGAGATCAGACAGGAGTCCCCGTGGACTATGGTGTTTGCAGATGACATTGTGATCTGTAGCAAGAGTAGGGAGCATGTGTAGGAGACCCTGGAGAGGTAGAGATATGCTCTAGAGAGAAGAGGAATGAAGGTCAAAGAGGAATGAAGGTCAGCAGGACTAAGACAGAATATATGTGTGTGAATGAGAGGGAGGATAGAGGAATGGTGAGGATGCAGGGAGTAGAGGTGGCGAAGGTGGATGAGTTTAAGTACTTGGGATCAACAGTTCAGAGTAATGGTGAGTGTGGAAGAGAGGTGAAGAAGAGAGTACAGGCAGGATGGAGTGGGTGGAGAAGAATGTCAGGAGTGATTTGTGACAGATGAGTACCAGTAAGAGTGAAAGGGAAGGTCTACAAGAGGGTAGTGAGACCAGCTATGTTATATGGGTTGGAGACAGTGGCATTGACAAAAAGGCAGTAGTCAGAGCTTGATGTGGCAGAGTTGAAGATGTTAAGATTTGCACTGGGTGTGACGAGGATGGACAGGATTAGGAATAAGTATATTGGAGGGTCAGCCCAGGTTGGAAGGTTTGGAGACAAAGCCAGAGAGGCAAGATTACGTTGGTTTGGACATGTGCGGAGGAGGAATGCAGAGTATATTGGGAAAAAGATGCTAAGGATGAAGCTGCCAGGTAACAGGAAAAGAGGAAGGCCTAAGATGAGGTTTATGAATGTGGTGAGAGAGGACATGAAGGTGGTTGGTGTGACAGAACAAGATGCAGAGGACAGGAAGAAATGGAAACAGAAAGAAGAAGTCTGCCAACATCAGCAGTAAGATTTTATTCAACAACATTAGAAAAATGAAGGTTAAAAATCAGGGCAGTGAGGACAACAGAATAGTTGCTGATCCTAAAGATATACGAGCTTGATAAAAGGAACAGGTCTAAAAGGGAGAGAACTAAAACCTATGGGGGAAAGTACACTCCCTATTTAAGAAGATGCTGTTGAAACCATTTTGAATAAAATCAAGAACACTAGGTTCAAGAGTGACAATAAATTTCTAGGGGCTCTCTGGTACAAAATCAGAAATAGTACTGAAAGATGGGTGCATAACGTTATTACAAGCAGTGATGGTCACTTTTCACAAAAGTATAACTTTTTATATTTGGATGTTTAGGCATATCAGTGTAAAAGCTGTGTCTTATACTTTAGAAATAATATGCACTTTAAAAACTTGATGGTCATGTACTTCTGACAGTGTTGTAACATACCTCAGCACTGATTTAAAGATGGCCTTGTTTACTATGATCAGAATGTCTCCCCTGTGCTTATGAATGTATTTGAGTAACTTTACCCCCCCCCCCACACCTCAACCTTCCCTCAGGTAATACCATCAAATGTAACTTCTCCTGCTATCACTAGGGAACAGGTCCTTAATGCTCTCTCTATGGCCAAGAACAGTGCATCAATGGACCCAGACAAAATCACTGGTTGCCTTCTAATTAGCATGAAATATGATCTATCAGGAACTCTGGAATTGCTATTTAACTGTAGCCTCCAACAGGTTTCATACCTCATGAATGGAGAACGGCAACAATCATCCCTCTACAGAAAGGTGGACCATCTACAGAACCTGGAAACTATAGACCCATAAGTCTCACTAGTCTTGTATGTAAAGCCATGGAAAGAATTATCATGGAAATGATCAATAGTAAACCTCCAGACACTGGATCCAACCCAGTTTGGTTTTGTCAAGGGCAGGATATGGCTACTCAACCTGGTGGAACTTTTTGAGAAGGTCATCAAAGCAATGGATGAGGACAAAATGGTTCACCTGGCCAAGGCATTTGACACAATACCTGACTCGAGCATTGTTTACAAACTCAAGCAGTTGGGTACAAATCCGTATGTCACCCGGTGGATAACCAGTTGTCTCACAGACAGGACCCAGGAAGTTAGAATTGGGGTGTCCACCTCTACAAAGAGTACAAAGAGGCCAGTCACAAGTGGAGTCCCTCAGGGATCAGTCCTTGAACAGCTCCCTTTTGGAATTTACTTCTTTAATGTCATGGCCAATGTCAGTGGTCTCTGGCTGACAAAATTTGCAGATGATTGCAAATTAGGAGCTGTCATTTTAATCTCCAAACTGATACAAATGTTCTCCAGGAAGGGCTGACACAGAGAAAAGAACTGGTATCAGCACCATCGACTAAAACTAAATGCAAAGAAATGCATAATAGTATCCTTCAGGAAGTCGTCCACCCCTGGTAACTATCATATTGACAACCCGCCCCTTAGAGCTTACCCAGTAGTCAGAGACTTAGGAACACACAGATTCAGTAATTTAGCCTTTGCTTTCTTCACTATTGTAGACACATGATGGTCATTCTGTGTTGTGCAGCTTATAAACAAAGGTATTGCATCTAAGTCCAAGGAAGTCATTGTTCCACAGTATTCGGCATTCATCAAACCAAACCTATCACTGAGTACAATGCCCCCTTTGGTATGTACCTAACCAGGCATATCCAACAATTGGAACATCCACAGAAGTTCCTCACTAAAGAGCTTTGTCCCAGCTGAATGGAAAAAGGCCACCATTGTCCCCTTGCACAAAGGTGGAGCTTCCACTGACCCTGGGAATTATAGGTCTATTTGCCTGACTAGCCTTATCTGCAAGGCCATGGAGCTTATCATGGACCTTATCAACAAGATGGAATCCACCTCTAACTGCAGACCTGTAACCAGTGGTGTTCTACAGTTATCAGTCCTGGGACCTCTACTGCTTTGGAATCTATTTCTCCAAAGTACAAGCTAAAACTAAAGGTCATTGGCTGATAAAGTTTGCTGATGACTGCAAACTGTGAGTGGTCATAAACTCTCCAAACAATGTCAACATCCTACAAGAGGGTCTTGCACAAACAAATGATTGGTGCCAAAGTCCTGGCCTTAAACTCAATGCAAAAAAAAAAATTCTCTGTTTTGGTAAGAACGATGTTCCTGCTAACTACCACATCAATAACAACACCCAGCAACCTTACCTTTGATCACCATGTCTCCACAGTGGTAAGAAGGGCATTCTATATTGCTCATCTCATAAGTAAGGACATTACCTCCAGGGAAAAAAAGTGATAACCTCCCTGTACTGTTACCTCAACAGGCCAATAATTGAGTACAATGCCCCTTTTGGTATGTAGCTTTCCAAGCACCTGCAGCAACTGGAGAGACCACTAAGTTTCCTCACAAGGAAAATTCAAGGTCTTCAGCATCTGTCCTATGAGAATTGACTAAAATCAATGTCACTTTATTCTGTTTCATACAGACTACTCAGAGGCGATCTCTGCCTTGCATATAAGGCAATCTTTGACCCTGCTTTATTGGAAATGCTGCATATCCATAAGTCAAATGGTACATGGGTTACTCTCTCTAAAGGTCTTAACCTGGTATGTGACATTAATAGAACCTGCAGGAGGGACAGATTTGCCACACTGGTGGAATCCCAGGGATGTATTTTCTATTTCCCATGCAGTTATCCAGGTTGCTCTTAAGGGATAAAGAGGTACTCTGCTTGATGTGGAGAGGGAGTTTATTCCACAGAGTCCTATTGATGTCACAGACCAGGTTGATGCCGCGTGTGCAGGTTACTCAAGTGGAGTTTGATTTGCAGATATTCAGCAGTCCCATCAAGGCGGAGTCTGAGATTGCCTTACAGAGGTCACCTCTGAGGAGTTGAGTCAAGGGATAGGGCATTTAGCCTATCTGTGTTTAGTAGATTTTTGATGCCTTGGATTCTCCTCAGTTGTCTCTCCAGCTGTTGCATGTGCTTTGCAAGGTACATGCCAAATGGGGCATTGTACTCAATAATGGGCCTTATAGGTTCATAGGTTCATACTATCTGCCCTAGGGCATTTATAAGCCTAGCCAGAGTGTGTTCGGCTTTCGCCACCCATTTTAAATGAATTTTGCTATGCCCTTTTTCGAGGTTAGTATACTGTGCCTCTGTCTAACAGTGATACAGAAGTGATAGCCGGGGTAAACCTACGATCTCCTATCCACTCATCAAGATTCCTCTTGAAGAGAGTCAGTGAGGGACTCTGCCTAACCTGGACTGGGATTTTATTCCAGAGTGAAGGGAGCCTCTGGGTTATGAATCTGTCCCTCCAGCATGTCCTATTTATTTCAGTGCTGAGGTTCAAGTCTCTTGAGCGCGTAGCTCGATGGGATTTGGATTTTCTGAGGTGCAGCATGTCCATTAATTCTGGTTTGGACATGGCTTTATACGTTAGGCACAGATCGCCTCTGAGCAGGCGGTATGCCACTTGAGTAGAGCTGGAGTTTCTTTAACCGGGCAGCGTATGGCATCTGTTTGAGCCCTTTGATCCTCTTGGTGAGGTACTTTTGGGGTCTTTCCAGTTGCTGCAGGTGTCTGGTAAGGTACATCCCAAAAGGGACATTGTACTCAATTATGGGCCTGATGAGGGATGAGTAAAGAGGCATGATGACCTCCCCTGATCTAGATGTGAATCCCTTCATGATTAGGTGGGCTATATAAAATGTTTTTCTAACCACTTTGGCCACGTTCATAGGTTCATAGGTTCATAGGTTCATACTAGGCTATCTGCCCGAGGGCATTTACAAGCCTAGCCCATAGTTTTGTGGCTTATGCCACCCCTTTAGTATGGGGAACTATACCCATTATTTTGCTGTGCCTCTGTCGAGCAGTGACACTGAGGTAATCCCTGGGGTATATCTGCGATCTCCCATCCATTGGTCAAGATTTCTCTTGAACAAGGCCAGCGAGGTGCTCTGCCTCACATATACCGGGATTTTATTCCACAGCATAGGGAGTCTTTGGGTGATGAATCTATCCCTCCAGCACGTCCTATTAATAGCTGTGTCGAGGTTTAAGTCTCCCGCCTTGTGGCTCTGACGGATCTAGATTTTTGAGGTGAAGCATATTCATCAAATCTGGGTTTGACATGGCCTTGTATGTTAGGCAAAGGTCACCTCTGAGCAAGCGTGCGACTGAATAGAGCTGGAGTTCTTTCAGTCGGGCAGCATAGGACAGATGTTTGAGACCCTTTATCCTTTTGGTGAGGAACATTTGTGGCCTCTCCAGCTGCTGCAAGTGTCGGGTCAGATACATTCAATGGGGCATTGTACTCAATCATTGGTCTGATGAGTGATGAGTATAGGGAGACTATGACCTCCTTGATCTAGATGAGAATCCCTTCATGATAAGGTGGGCAATGTAGAAGGTCTTCCTAACTACTTTAGCTACATGGGTGTCGAATGACAGACTACTATCAACCTGGGTCCCCAGGTCCCTGATAACTTCTTCTGTGCTCAGTGGATTGCCACCTATTTGGTAGCTAGGGGTAACCTTGTTTTTCCCGAAGGGTATGACTATGCATTTTTTGGCATTTAACTTTAGGCCATGGCTCTGGCACCAGTTATCCGTTTCTGTGAGACCCTTCTGAAGGATATCTGTGTCAGATGTGTTTTCTACTATGGCGCCCAGTTTGCAGTCATCTGTCAGCCATAACCCTCCTGTGTTTGCTTGTACTTCGGAAAAGTAGATGCCAAACAAGAGTGGGCCCAGGACTGAGCCCTGTGGTACACCACTTGTGACAGGCTTTGACGTGGTTGTCAAATGAGAGATTGCTATCAACTTGGGTCCCCAGGTCCCTAATTACTTCTTCCATACGTAATGGATTACCACCTATGTGGTAACTTGTGGGCACTTTGTTTTTGCCAAAGGGGATGACTGTACACTTTTTGGCATTTAGCTTGAGGCCATGGCTCTAGCACCAGTTGTCTGTTTCTATGAGGCCCTTTTGTAGGATGCGTATGTCGGCTGGAGAGTCGATTATGGCGCCCAGTTTGCAGTCATCTGCGAACTTGGTCAGCCACAGTCCTTCCGTGTTGGCCTGTACCTCCGAGAAATATATACCGAACAAGAAAGGTCCCAGGACTGAGCCTTGTGGGATTCCACTTGTAACTGGTTTGGAGTCTGACATGGCTCCAGCAATTCTAACCATGTGGGTTCTGTCCTTGAGCCAGTTTGCAACCCATCTAGTGACATAGGGGTTTATATTTAAGCTGGTGAGCTTATCTATAATGCCCGAGTGGGGTATTGTATCGAAGGCTTTTGCGAGGTCCAGGTAGGCTGTGTGGATCACCTTCCCCTCGTCAATGGCCTTGGTGACTGTTTCAAAGAAATCGACCAGGTTTAAGAGGCAGGATCTGCCCTTAACAAAGCCAAACTGGGTAGGATCCAGTGTCTGTAGGTCCCCAATATCTTTATTTATGAGGTCCATGATGATCCTTTCCATAGCTTTGCAGACCAAGCTAGTCAGGCTTATGGGGTGATAGTTTCCAGGATCCGTTGAGGCACCACCTTTGTGGAGAGGGACCACTGTTGCTGTACGCCACTCTTTGGGTACATATCCTGTAGTAAGGCTGAGATTGAACAGTAGTTTTATGTTTGGGTTTAGCTCTTCTTGGAGTTCATGTAGGATGCAGCCCGGGACACCGTCTGGTCCCATTGATGCTGTGTGTTTTGCTTTGGAGAGAGTGGCTCTTACCTGAGCATCTGAGTTGTCAGGGGGCAGCACTCTGCTGGGATAGATATTTGCCCTTTTGGTGGGGAGGGGTGGAGAAGTTTGCGCTGAACCTGTCAGCTAGGATGTTGGCAATGTCTGTGGGTTCGGTGTATTTTTTGTCATTTTGGACTAATTCTGAGCATATCTGGGAATTCCCACCCAGGTTCTTAACAACTAAAGAAAGCCTTGTGATTATCCTTAGTGTCCTGTGCAATTTTTCTCTCGAAGCTGGCCTTAGACGATTTTATGAGTGCCCGTAGTTTTTTGCTAATACTGATCAGAGATGCCTTCCCTTTTTGGGATTTTGCTCGATCATGTAGTAGCTTCCTCCTTCTATTTTATAGTTTGTTTATGGCTGGGGTCCACCAGCAGGACGCCTGCCTTTGGAGGATTGGGTCTTGGTTTTATTTGGGATTGCATGATCCATGCATTCCTGAAGGTGTTCACAGAATGCGTTTATAAAGGATTCTGCGGTCTGGGCCATTTTTTCCACAGGCCCGGGGGCTTTGAAGGATTCCACCTTGGTTTTGAGGAGTGTGAAATTTGCTTTAGAGAAGTTTTTCACTGTGGTTTTCTGGGCAGGGGGTGGGGTCGGGATATGAATATCCAGTGAGATTAGTTTATGGTCTGATCTTACCAGTGAGGGATACACTTCTGGTCTGGAGCATAGAGCCCCCATGTTGGTGATGATCAGGTCCAGTATGTTTTCCCCTCTTGTGAGAGTGGTAACAAGTTGTTCCATAGCATTTGAGTTTATAAATTCTAGGAACCTTTGGGCTAGGGTGTTGGAGCTAGAGTAATGCTCCCAGTCTATGTTTGGGTAGTTGAAGTCACCCAATATAATGGTGTTTGGAGAGACCTTCATATTTTCCAGTGTTCTCAGGAAGGCCGAGTGGGGTTCCTGGGTTTGGGAGGGTGGTCTGTAGCAGGCTATAAACTGGAAGGCAGTTTTACCCACTGTTAGTTGCACATGGATAGTCTCTGATGCTTCATGCTGTGCCATCAACCTGGAGGTGTGGGTGTCTTTGACGAATATTGATACTCCCCCTCCTTTTGTGGTTCGGTCCAAGTTTTGGGGCCCGAAAAGCATGGTATGAGGTATAACCTGGTAGTGCTGGAGTGCTGTCGGGAGCCTTGAACCAGGTTTCTGTTACTGCACAGATATCAATGTTCTTCATGCTAAGGAGAGTTTTGAGTGCATGCATCTTGAGGTTTAGACTTCTGGTGTTGAGTAGCATTACTCTTAGTTGCTTATCCCTTGTGATACCTATGGAGGTGGGTTTGTCTTTTGAGCCTTGCCTAAAAAATGCACTATGGGGGTGGCAAGAACCTTTGCCAATATCCGAAAGCCCAGGGGTGACAGGTGAAAGCTGTCCCTAGTGAAGCATCATGGCTTGTCGAGCATGTCATCCCAGGCTGACAGGCATTGGATCCCCTTTGAATGACACCAATACTTAAGCCAATTGTTGAAATTGATCATCTTGTCTTCATATTGTGGCATCATTCTTGGTGAGGGTAAGATGCTACTCAAGGTCAGGGCCATAGCGGCCGGGGCTACATGCTCAGAGAGCTCCTCTGTCTCTTTTCATGTAGTCCAGGGAGGTACCTCTCAGGTCATTCACACCAGCATGGACAATGACTGAGTCATATTTGTATTTGCCTTGGAGTGACGTGAGTGCTTGTGTTATGTGGCGGATCCTAGCACCCGACAGGCAGCTCACCGTTACCTTCTCCTTCAGCCTGGTGAGTGGGACGTCAGTGTGCCTGATGATAGAGTCACCTATTACAAGTGTATCGGGTGTGTTGTTTAGCCTTAAGGGCTGTGACTGTTCGGCACACTGGCTTTGTGAGCTATGTGTTGCACGTGTTTTGTTTTGGGCTAGCAGTTACTTTGGTGTCTGCTTTGGAGGTCTCTGCTGCTTAGGCAGATTTTTATTTAGAGCCTCCGAGAGTGTTCTTGTGTGTTTATGTGTTTGGTTTGCTGTTGTGGTAGGTCTATGTGAGACTGGAATTGAGTGTGGTTTCCTTCTCCTCCTGACTGGTTACGCCAGTACTGAGTTGAGAGAGCTTAGCCTCCAGTTTGGCTATATGGTTGCATCTCTTATAAGGGAAGAATACAGGGATGTTATGTCCGCCTTGTCCCTGGATAAGATACCCTTACTTATGAGGTAGGCCATGTAGAAAGCTTTCTGTACAATGGAAGCAACATTGTGGTCAAAAGTCAGGTTGCTATCAATTTGGGTGCCCACATCCCTCATGGCTGCGTGCTCAGGATGTTATTAATGTGATAATTTGTGGGGACGTGACTCTCCCCAAAAGGGATGATGCATTTTTTGATATTCAGCTTGAGGTCATGTTTCTGGCACCAGTCATTAGTTTGGGTGACACCCTCTTGGAAGATGTCCATGTCACTAGGGGAATTGATGACAGCACCCAGCCATAACCCACTGATTTTGAACTGCACCTCAGAAAAGTATATCCCAAATAACCAGAGGCCCCAAGATCACATCCTGGGGTACACTGCTCAATATGGGTCTATTGCTTGAGGTGGATTCCCCTATTTTGACTAGGTGGGTTCTATCAGTGAGTCAGCTAGCTACCCATCTGGTAACATATGGATTGATGCCTAGTTGAGAGAGTTATCTTTTATGCCCGAGTCGGGAATAGTGTAGAACGTCAAGGTGTCTTCCCCTCATCCATGGCTTTGGTGACTGTCTCAAAAAAGTTGACCAAATTTAACAGACAAGAACTCCTCTTGATGAAGCCAAACTGTGTGGGATTGAGTGTTTCGAAGTTGCCATTGTCCTTGTTAATGAGGTCCATGGTAATCCATTCCATGGCCTTGCAGATCAGGCTAGTTAGGTGGCTGGGTCTATAATTTCCCGGAATGGTTGGACACTTCACCTTTGTGTAAAGGGATGACAGTGGCTGTCCTCCATTCAGCTGGGACAAAGCTGGTACTCGGGCTTTGGTTGAATAAGATGCCTAATGGCACTGCATGTTCTTTCCTGAGTTCATGTAGGAAGCAGCCTGGGATATCAGGTCCCATTGAGGCAGTATTTTCTGCCTTTGAGAGAGCAGTGATGACCTGATCCCTAGATGTAAGGGGAAGGGGGCAGGTATTTGGAATGTCCTGATGTACTGATTGGAGGACAGAGGGGTGAAACTTTCACTGAATCTGTCAGCCAGCAAGTTTGCTATATCTACAGCATTTGTATATGTGGTGTCCTTGACCACTAGTTCTGAACAGATCTGGGTGCTACCTTTTGAGATTACGGACATATGTGAAGAAGGCCTTATGATTGTCTCTAGTAAATGTGGCAAATTTGGACTCAGGATTTCACTAGTGCTCTTATTTGCTTGTTTAGGCTAAGGAGAGATTGCTTCCAATTGGGCACCTGCTCCTTCTTTGTTCTGGACAGCAATTTTTTTTCTTTTGTTGTAGAGTTTATTGTAGATGTCCACCAGACAGGCTTACTCTTCTTGCGGAGGATTATTTAGTTCTGTCAGGTATTCTGATTCCATGCATTTATATAAATGTTCGTATAGTTTTGGATACTGGTGCCAGTTCCTAGAGAGGGGGAGGGGGATGTTTATACCATCTCTCAGGAGGCTGTAATCAGCTTTGGAGAATTTTTTTTTTTTGTTTGACCCTAGCTAGGGGGAAAGTCAGGGGAGATGGTGAGTTTGAACGTGACTGCTTTATGGTCGGATCTTACAAGGGAGGATGATACTGCAGGGATGCTGCAGTGGCTACTCATGTTGGTTAATACCAAGTCCAAGATATTATCACCTCTTGTGGGGGTATGAACTATCTGTTCCAAAGCATTTGCATTGACAAAATTGTGGAATCTCTGGACGTTTTGTGTTCTGGCATGAGTAGTTCTTCCAGTGTATGTCTGGGAAGTTAGTCGCCCAGGATCAGGGTAAAGGGTTGAATCTTGATAGATTTGAAGAGGCCTAGATAGGCAGATTGGGCACCTTGGGTCAGATTTGGGGGCTGATAGCTAACTATAATTTGTATAGGGGTTTTGCCAATGGTTAATTGCAGAGTGTCTCCTGTGCATCATGTTGTTTAACTAGCTTGGAGGTGTGTATGTCTGTAATATATATTGAAACTCCACCTCTTTTAGCTTTACTACCCACAGTTTGGGGTCTGACTGTATGATAAGATGAGTAACCGGGTATGGCTGGGGTGCTCTTTGCAGCTTTGAGCCAGGTTTCTGTGACTGTGCAGATGTCAGCATTTTCCAGGGTTAAGAATGTTGCAATGAGTACAGTTTCATGTTTAGACCCCTAGCATTTAGCAGCATGACCTTTAATTTGCGTTTTGTTGATAGTTTAAACCTCATCACTTTTTCTAAAAAAGGCACTATGGGGAAGGTTAGTGCCTTTGCCAGAAGCTTGAAGCCCAAGTGAGACAGATGCAGGCCATCTCTGGCAAAGCATCGTGGTCTGTCAATCATATCTTCCCAGGCTGTCAAGTACTGGATCCCACTGTAAAGACACCAGAAACTAAGCAAATTGTTAGTCAATCATTTTCTGTTTGTACTGAGGCATTATTCTGGGTGATGGTAGAATGCTGCTTAAGGCTAGGGACATATCTGCCCGGGACACACATTCAACAAGTTCAATCATGTCTCTCTTCATATAGTCCAAGGAGGTATGTTTCAAGTCATTCACATCAACATGGACTATGACAGAGTCAGGACCTGTTGTTGAGAGACTTGAGTGCCTGTGTGATGTGGTGGATTCTGGCCCCTGATAGACAACTAACCATGACTTTCTCCTTATCCAGCCTGGTGAGAGGCACATCTGTATGTCTCACAATGGAGGCTCCTATGACTAATATGTTGAGCTTATGGTTAAGCCTTAGTGGTTATGAAAGACAGATGTGTGAATAATGCGTGGTATGTGGTGTGGTGAGTAGTGGAGATTGTGTGTGTTTTTGCCTTGGAGGTTTTTGCCTCGAAGGTCTCCTTTGTTTGGGTATGCTTTTGTTGACATCCACATATGGGGGTGTGTGTTGTGTAGGTGTGGGTGGTGTGTTTGAGGTGTAGTGATTGTGTTTACAACTTTCTCAGTGCCAGATATACTGGCTTGTGAGGGAGAGACCATAGGCTTTAGGTTCCTAATGTAATTGCATCTCTCGCAAATTGTGTTCCTGGGTAGGAGTAGAAGGTGGTTATCTGTGTACATAAGGCAGTTGCTACACTTTCTCATGATGCCCTTATCAACCAGACTGGCAGGAGAAGCTGTAGGAAATTGTCCATCCATATTTGTCAGAATCTGAGAGAGAGAGGTCAGGGAGAGCTAAGGGGGAGGCCTAAAACCCAAGTGCTTAAACTAAAACTAAGAGGCTTAGAATAACACTTGCAATATAAACAGTCTATAAACAAGCAGTAATAAATGCAACAGAAAAGATACAATTGAACACTTTAGAGAACAAGCCACAGCAAGTAGCAGAAAAAGCAAGATGAAGTAATAGAGCAAGAGGGGGAAACGTAAATACAGTAAAAGCAGCTGAATAAAGTGTTTTTGGATCAGTCAGTGGTTGAAAGGCAGTTGTCAACTCTTTTGACAAATTTACATAAGTAGCATCACAGTATTGAAATGTTAAGCTTTAAACTTTAAATGTCTGTTTATACTGCTCTGTGATATTTGGAGAAAAGTCAGAAAATATTTTTCTTCTAATTCTTGTAAAGCAGCGGTCTCCAACCTTTTTTTGCACCAAGGACTGGTTTCATGTAAGAGAGTTTTCTACTGATTAGCCATTGCCCATGCATAATACAGTGCATAATAAATACAGCTCACCATAACACAGAATCAGTGGGAGCCCTGAGCTTCTTTCCCTGCAACAAGATGGCTCCATGTAGTTGTGATGGGAGACAATGACACCCCAAGTGTGTTCCTTATGTTCAATCTACTCCGTAATTTTGTTTTGTTTGCTGTCATAGCAGAAAAACCCTGCTTCACAAAGGCAGGGTGTTGGAAATGGAAGCAGGGTCTTCAGTGCTTATCCTAGCAACATTCTAAGTTTATAAGAGCAGCATTTAAAATATGTCCCTATTATCTGTGGCTCTGTCCAGATCTATTGTACAAGAGGTTGAGAGGTATTGTCAAGAGGTACACAAACCTCTTAATTGATGCTGCTGCCAGAGATCACTGTCACTCTTCACTGTCTGTGTCTTATAGGTTCTTAGGTGTGTACTAGGCTAATGGCCCTGGAGCCTTTACAAGCCTAGCCCATAGGATTACCCTAGCATCATGCCACCTGACCTTAGTTCCCAGTGCCTCTGTTGAGGAGAGCATCTGGAGTGATTCTCAAGGTCAATTTTCTATTTCCCATCAACTCATCAAGATCTCTCTTGAAGAGGGCCAGTGAGGTGCTCTGTTTGACATTTATGGGAAGTCTATTCTATAGCATGGGCACTCTCTGGGTTATGAACCTGTCCCTCCAGCATGTTCTGCTGATTGTGGTAATGAGGTTGAGGTCTCTGGAGTGTGTGGTGTGGAGGGATTGGGATTTCTTTAGATGTAGCATTTCTAACAGAGCTGGGTCAGACATGGCTTTGTAAGTCAAGCAGAAATCACCTCTAAGTAGGTGACCAGAGAATAGTTGGAATTGTCCATATAGGACAAGAGTTTAAGCCATAGGATCCTCTTTGTGAGGTACTTTTGTGGCCTCTCAAGTTGTTGCAGGTGTCTAGTGAGGTACATGCCAAATGGGGCATTGTACTCGATGATTGGCCTAACGAGGAAAGAGTAGAGGGAGATGATGATCTCTTTCTTCCTTAATTCAAAACCCTTCGTAATGAGATGTGCCACATAGAAGGACTTTCTGACCACAGTGGCAAGGTGGTGGTCAAAAGAGAGGTGGCTGTCAACCTGTGTTCTCAGATCTCTTATAACACCTTCTGTGTTCAGTGGACTACAATCGATGTGGTAATTCATGGGAACTGTGTTTTTCCCAAAGGGGGTGATGACACATTTTTTGGCTTTGAGCTTAAGGCCATGGTTCTGACACCAGTCATTGGTCTCAGTGAGGCCTTTCTGTAGGATGTCAACATCACTTGGGGAGTTAATAATAGCTCCCAACTTGCAATTGTCTGCAAACTTTGTCAGCCAGAGTACCTTCATGTTGGCCTGGACTTCAGAGAAGTAGATACCAAACAGGAGAGGACCCAGGACCGAACCCTGTGGGACTCCACTCGTGACTGGTCAGCAGTCTGACTTGGAGTCAGCTACTTTCACACTGTGGGTTCTATCTGTGAGCCAGTTTGCAACCCACCTAGTGATATAGGGGTTGATACTGAGCTTAGTCAGTTTTTTTATGATTCCTGAGTGAGGAATGGTATCAAAGGTCTTGGCCAGATCAAGGTAGGCTACATGAACCACCTTGCTTTCATCCACCGCTCTGGTGACTGACTCATAGAAGTTAACCAGGTTGAGCAGGCATGATCTACCTTTCACAAAACCAAACTGTACTGGATCCTGAGTTTAGAGACTCCCTATATCTTTGTTTATTAGGTCCATGATGATGCTTTCCATATCAGACTCATCAGGCTAATGGGGCAATAGTTTCCAGGCTCTATAGTTGCTCCTCCTTTGTGGAAAGGGATGAGTGCAGCAGTGTGCCATTCAGTAGGGACAAAGCCTGAAGTGATGCTGTGATTGAAAAGGGCCCACAGGTGAGGTGCCAGTTCACTCTGTAGTTCATGTAGAACACAGCTAGGGATATTGTCAGGTCCCATAGAAGCTGTATTACTGGCTTTGGACAGTGCTGTTTTAACATGTGCAGCAGTAATAATGGTGCCTGGTAATCTACTGGTATTGTGATTGGTCCTTTGGGGGTTAAAGTTGACACTGAATCTCTCGGCCAGTATATTGGCAATATCTGTTGGCTCGATATAGGAGGTACCATTGTGCAGTAGCTCAGAGCAAATCTGGGTATTGCCATGGAGATTCTTTATATAACTATAGAAGGCCTTGTTGTTGTCATTACTATCTGCAGCAATTCTGTTTTCATAGCTGGCTTTAGAGGATTTGATGAGGGTTCTCAGCTTTTTGTTGAGGTTGATAAGGGAGTTTGTCCAGGCTTGGGACTTCAGCGTATTCCGGATCAGTTTCCTCCTTCTGTTGTAGAGCTTATTTATGGCATGGGACCATCAAACTGGCTTCCTTTTTTGGAGGAGAGCGTCTTGGTTCTATTGGGTATAGTGAGATCCATGCATTTGTGTACGTGTTCATACAGTGCATTGATGTATGATTTGGTGGTCATGTAACAATTCTCCATGTGCATGGGTGCCGTGATGTTAGCCACCTCTGTTTTTAGGAGCCCAAAGTTAGATTTGGAGAAGGTTTTCATGGTTACCTTTGCAAGGGGGTGCAGTGGGAGGGATGTTGATTTCCAAGGTGATTAGTTTGTGGTCAGATCTAAGCAGGGAGGAGTTGCCCATGTTAGTAATGACCAGGTCAAGGATGTTGTTACCTCTAGATGGGGGTAAGAATGAGTTGGTCCAGGGTATTGGAAATAATGAATTCAAGGAAATGTTGAGCAAGTGTATTGGTACACAAATAGTTTTCCCAGTTAATGGATGGGTAGTTGAAGTCACCCAGTATGAGTGTGTTGGGTTGGACCCTGATATTCTCCAGGGTGCTCTCACTTATACACATGCAGAAAGTCTATTCTGCTTTAATGCATGCATTTACTCGCACACCCAGACAGAAACATAAACACACTCGCACACATAACACATTACACATTTTTGTTTCACTCCCTGTCTAAAAGTTTGTGTGGCCTGGTATCGGTCTTTGTCCCGGTGGTTGGTGACTGCTGTTGTAAAGTATTCACACATTTACCAAAGTGTGTGGGGATTGGACTGTCAATTCATCTTGGACTACAAAAAGATATTTTGAACAAAGGCCTACAATTTATCTACTTTTTGGTTGCAGCTGTATAACTCCTTGGTATACAGTAAAACAAGCTCCGAGATGCACACTAATGAAAGATATTCAAGAAATAAAAGGAATAGTCCCGTTACAGAAGGTATACAAAATGATGGTGACATAATCCCATTATATGTTAGTGGCATGGGAATAGATTAAAAATGTAATTGCTAGACTATCTCCTGCAAGAAGAACTCCTACCTCCTGCAAGAAGAACTCCTATCTCCTACACATCATAGCTTCCATCCTTTCAATAGCACTAGCACTGCCCTTCTAACCTGTACAGATACGGTCAGTAAAGTTCGAGATAATGCCAAACTAGACTCTTCCTTATTTCTAGACCTGTCTAAAGCCTTCAAGACAGTTTATCACAGCAAACTTCTACTTCAAATGTCCTCACCAAGTCTCTCTTAGCCCACCCTTCTGTGGTTCAAAAGCTACCTGTCCACTAGATATCAGTCAGTAAAATTGCACAACACACACACTTCTTGCCTCCCAGCCACCACTGCTGTATTCTTTGTCCCCTCCTCAATACATAGATGATTCTACTCTCATTTCCACACTTGACAACATGGTGCACCTCCAAAAAATTACTCAAGAAGCTTTAACAGTCACTGAAACATGGCTTCATAATTTACAACTCTTACTCAACCCAAAAAAGGCCAAACTACCACTTTTTCCCAAAATCCCTCTCTCACGAATAAACAAAATTCAAAGTCCTCTCTCTCTTGATAATACAAACATTGAAGTCACTTCTCTTAGAAAATTATTAGGGGTTATAGTGGATGATACTCACCTTGCCCATGGCTTGTACTTCTGCCTTCCTCGGGCAGGCAGTATCACAGCTTACGCTGCAAAACATCTGGACTGAACTGCAGCTTCTTCCCTCTAACCATACAGCTGCTGAACTTGGATGCCACACATGACAGCAACTTACTGGGTCAATATGCCATTTGCTATGAAGTATTATCTGTAGTAATGACTGGCAAATTGCTTCAATAACTGGTACAGTTAGCCTGATTTCTTATGCTATTACGTCCTGAATGTGCAATAGGACTGAGTTACCACTCCATTCATGTGCAATATGAACATCAGAGTATATCATACTACAGCTGAAGTGCAATATTCTAAGCAATCACAATGTGAAGTCATAGTCCTGCAATACCTACTAGTATAATACTGTCTAATGTCTTCTTGTCCAACTGTGGTAATTTTATTCTGTTGTTAATATTTTAATTATTACTGTATATGCATTCAGACTGTGTTCATTATGTCTTGCATGGGGACCAAAGCAACATAATTTCATTCAGCTTGCACTGCTGTGTAGATTTGATTGAAAATAAAAGTTTACTTTGACTAATCTTACATTAAACCTGCCTGTACAAAATTGCATAAGAAAAACTCATCAAAAACTAGGGATGCTTTACAGAGCCAAAAACTTCATCATGGGTGCAGCTAAACTACACTTGCCACTACTTGCTCCTCTCCACACTTCTTTATGGTACTCTCCCATCCTCACTAACTTCACAAAAATTAAAACTAGAATGAAACTATAATAAAGTTGCTAAATTTGCAGCAAATGCCCCTTACAGAACCCACCATTGTATAGCGCTAAAAATCGTAAATTGGTTAGAACTAACTTATCAACTAACATATACACAGCTTCTTGCCACCTATAAAATTATCCAGCATCCATCTGCCTGTCAAGCACTAAAATACATTGTACACAACTGTGTTCCCAATCGGTCATTGCAATCTAGTGACCAAACACTGCTGTCAGTCTACAAAGCTATCAGATCTGTTGGGCATTGTCTGCACAGGTTGCTATAGCCTAGAACTCCTTACCTGTATCCTTCAGGCCAATACCCTCCCTTCCAACTTTAAAACCACTCTGAAAGACTTCCTGTCTAAAATATGGCCCTGCTCTTGCTCAAGAGTAGTTGGTCCAGAGGGTTAGAGCTATGAACTGTAGATTATGTGGTTCAGGGTTTGATTCCCTTAGCTTTAATTTGAACTGGTGTGGAGGTTGGCATAATGGTTAAGGTGTTTACCTTACAGACACAAAAAGTACAAGGCTTGATTCTTGCATGGGATAATTGACTAGGCTTAAAATGTCCCACAAGAACAGTTGGCCTAGTACTAATCTGTAAAATCAGGATAAACTATATCTCTAAATGTAAACAAGTGCTCATTCCTTATAAATCCTTACTCTCCCTTTGACTTTCTTACTTCTATCAAATTATCTTCCCTGACTTTCTCTCTAATATACCATAAGCTTATTTCCCCTTACTTCATATTGCAAATCCTGTTTATATTAGACTAACTTGCCTTTAATTTCTCTATAAAACTGTCTGAAATTTCTCTAAATATTAAATAATCGTCATATAACTTGCATCGTTTGTTAACCAAGTATATCTAATTTTGTTATTTATTTTAACAGCAGATTTTTTTTGTTTATTTTTGTTGAAGATTGTAAAATAATTCTTAAAATGTTTTGTAATAATTTGGAGCTTTTCTCCCTGGTCTCCACTGAAAACTGGCTTCTACCCAGTCAGATTTTCCTGATAATCAAAAGTCAATAAATATAATTGCACCACTACTTCTTATATGTAGCATGACTCATAAAGCAGACTTGAAATGGATTATGGGGAAAAGAAAGGCTAGAAGAGAGACAAGATCACGTTGATCTGTCAAGCTCCATTTGCAGCAGTTTTGCAGAAAGTCTATAAAAATGTTATAAGAAGCAGTTAGTGATTTAGTGATTTTAAAATTAGCTCAGAAAACAAAGACAGAGTAAAACAATATATTTTATTAGTTCTAAGGTGGAGTTTTCATTTAAGTATCACCGCTATCGAGCAACCTATGAGTGGAACATTTGTGCGGTGGTTAGTCGCCTTGCAGCAAGAATTTCTCCCGTTCCATTCTACTGCCACTCATTCTGTGGACAAATGATCAGCTCTGGAGACTCCCCTAATGGGAGCAGCTGAAAGGAGAAGAAGAAGCTGTCGAGCAACCTACATCTATGAAGCATAATTGAAATTTCCACACGGCTTGAATTAAACTTGTATGCATTAAATAAAAAGATGTCATTGTATTTTATAAAAACAGACAAGGGGGGAGAGTTAGCTATAAAGATAATAAGCAAGTATAAGGAGTGGGGGTATAGTTTATTTCTGTGAGGTGTTAATATTGCTAAATAATTACTGTGAAAGTTTTTTAAAGAATAAACCTGCATTAATATTTTCCAATGACATGATTGATCAAGGTTTTTCATTTTTTTAAATCCCCAAAACTCATAAAAATCCATATTTTAAACTGATTGCTTTTGAAGAGTTGAAAACAGAAGCCGTTGCCACTCCTGATTAAGAAAATTAACCATTTGGTTCAAAAGACTAAAACACCTGGTTTCAAATTTAAATGGTTTAAATTGGGTTTACTGTCAAAATGTTGAAACCTGCACCCCCCACACCCCCTGCTACTTACATATTGCAACTCCTAGATTGCACAACATTGCAGACAAGGGAAAAATCCTTGCCCTGTTTGCAACATAATGTCGACAGGTAATTTGCATGCACTTCCTGTCGACCAAATGAACTACTTAATATTCATGTGTCGACCATATGGGTCGATCATATGAACGTTAGACCAAATTAATTTCAACATCTTGATAGTAAACCATTTAAAGTGATGTGAGCAAAAGATTCAGTTAAATTACCATTACTGTAGAATCGTTTTACACATGCAGTGTGACTTTATTATTGACACAGTGTGGAAGTATCCTACAGAAGTAGCAGACTGGGACAAATTTTAAACACAGCATTAATGTATACATTATTAGAGTTAATTCTTGCAAACAATTTTTATGTGTTTTAATCCAAGCATTCTGACAGGGGAGTAATATTGCAATGAGGGCAGTGAAGGCATCTTTATATGTTAACCATGTAGTTGCACAATGGAAAATTTAGTGTTGTGTTTTTTTTTTTTTTCATTTTTACTTGAATTATTTGTTCATTGCTTTTGGCAAAAACTTTGATGTCTTTTTGCTGTGGGATGCAGACTAACGTTTGTGCCCAACATTACTTTATAAATTTTAGCCTATCATTTTTATAGTTTACAGTTCATTGATCAGAAATGAGTGTACGATTTTTAGATCAGTGCACTGCTAAACAGAAGTGGACCCTTTAGTATTACTAGTTATGGGAAACCTACTAGAGTAAATAGTTATCTGTAAGCAAATGGTCATCGTCCATGATAAAAAAAAAATATTGTGAAGGGATATATAGCCAGTTATTTTTGTTACGTTAACCGGGTTATTCCCACTAGGCTTATGACCTCTTCAGGGGTGACTCAAGGTGGTATTTTTCGATTGTTATGACAAAATTTCTGTATGAGGTGAGACACTGATAATTTTATAGAAAGAGACATGAGTGTAAAATGTTGGAAGAGGTTGGAAGATCTATAATTGAATATAGACTTTGCAAGTGTGTTCATGTCATGGGTAATTTAAGACTAATCACAAGTAATGATGGAATCGCTTAGACTGAAGTTGTGAAGTATGGTTCTTGGCCTCTTAAAAGGATAATTTTGAACAAGTGGAGAATAACAAGAGGTCATCGAGTTACTTAGTGTTGTGAGGCTTGAAACATTGTTTAATAATAAAAGTAGATGAAAATTGCCATCATCAAGTTCAGTGTAAAGCATCAAAAAAACATCCAAAGGCTGATGTATAAAGTATGTAAACTTTTAATAATAAACACCCAGACCGGTTTCAGCCAACAGGCTTTCCTCAGTGGGATAAAAAAGCATTAACTGTAAAGTCACACACACACACACATACATATATATATATATATATATATATATATATATATATATATATATATATATATTGAGAACAAAGCTTCCAGTTTAATGATCCAATACTTCTCTTTTTTGGTGAGAATAGAATGCCATCCCTGTTTGTTGGATCTGTCCCCAAGGATTCTGTCAATGATAGTAAACTGGAACCTGGCTGAATTATGTTGTGTACTGTGTCGAAATAAGGCATTGGTCTTCCTCTTAGTTCGTATGTCACTGCGATGTTCAGACATACTTCATCAAAGTGGTCGTGAAGTCTGTCCAACACAGAACGAACCACATGTGCATGTAGCAAGGTATACCACCCAGTCACTGTTACAATTGCCAAAAAATTGGTATCAAATAATAATAAAACAAAACAAAAAAAGGTGCTTGGCTACTAGCCTAAGGCCTTGTTTCCTGATGAAACTAGATCTCTTTGGGGTACCTTCTCTTTTTATTTTTTGCAGTTATATTGATGGAGGATTTGAGACAGTGTTGGGCATTTACATGAAATACTACAGGAGTAGTGTACAGTGCTAAATGTGATGGCTGCAACAGCATTTGTGTCATACCTCTCAACCTCTTAGAGCAAGAAATCTGGACAAAGACATAAATAAAAGTGGGACAAAGGGACAATTTTTAAGTATTGCTCTTACAAACATAGAAAGTTAATAGAATAACAGGTTGTACATTAACATGAATTTTCTGAAGGGTCTGAAGTCAGAAACTCAAATGCCTGTAATTATTTTCTAACTTTAGTCCTAATGATTTGCCACTAATTTGCCAGAAAACCACATTTTTTATGAAAAATAGACACTATGAGATACAAATCTGGACATTCTGCGAACACTGTGCAGTTGAGAGGTATAACTATGTTATTGAGAACCACACACAACCCAGCAATTTTTTGCAAGTGGGCAAGTCCCCTTGCACACTCCACCCCCTGGACTTTTGAAGTTGCCCAACAGTGGAGGAACAAAGCAAACTACACTGTGTTGGTGAAAGTTCATAGGTTAGTAGTAGGCTAACTGCTCTTGGGGGCCATTTTAAGCCTAGCCAATGACCTCATGTGATAATCAAACTATGCACCTTATGTCTTTTAAGGTAAATACCTTAACCATTATGCTAACCTCCCACCCTTAAAAGATATAGAGTCATAGGTAAGTACCAGGCTAGCTGCCCTTTTGGGCCATTTTAAGCTTATTCAATTTCTCTTGCAAAGGTGAGACTCAAACCCTGTAATTTTGTCAAACAGTACTTGTTCTTTTTGCAGTCACAGAAATTGCGTTCAATTGCATGATGTGCTCCCAACAGGGTAACCCTGCTTTGTGCAATGCCCTATGCCTGCCTTCCCTGATGTGCCCTACAGACCATCTACTACTTGCAGAGATTTGCTCCCTACATTGCATTTTCCAACAACCCAAATATTAAGCTCCAGTCCAGCAAACATAATTGCCTGCCTTTTATGTGAAGTAAAGTTCCCCACAATATTTATTTTTCCTTCCCAGTTCACTTCACCTAGTACTCTCCTCCAGTGCTAGTCAGGAACCTCTCTTTAACAAACCAAAGCAATCCCTGCTCCTTACCAGCGAACTCTCCAAATCATCCCTTTTCAGCTGTGTGTCTGGTTGCACTGATCAATGAAGTGGGTCTGTAGTTCAACATATTCTCCAGATCACTATTCCCCTTTGGGGCAATTATTAGAAACTGTATTGTACACTAATGACCGGAGACTCTCTTCTCCATTGTTCACCCAGATTCATCAGTTTGCGCTGCTTCCGCCTTACATGGCTTTTAATAGCCTCTGACGTCCAGGCTAGCAATTTGATCTCCCGTTTCCCTGGCCCATTGCAGTTTCACTTTACCTTCTTGGGTCTTTACTGTTACTGATGTATCTAAACTTTTGGTCCCTCAGTTTTCCTCTTGTGTTCTTTCCCGAATTGTCTGGTCCTGAAGAGATGTTGCCTTTCTCAAAGCCCACCAATTATCTCCTGCCCCATCTGCTCCATAATTTCACCTTTGCCTGCTGCTTTCATCCCATCCCAACTCACTTTTCCCAGCTTCCTCTAATTCTCTCCCACATATCACTGTACCAACCTGATTAGTCTCAGGATATTCCCTATAATATTCTACTTCATCTCTTCTGCCTACATAGCCCCCCCCCCCATGTTATGAACTTGTATTCGCAAATATGTATACATGATGTACTAATTCCCTCCTATCTGTCCTCCAGGAAGTAATCCAACCAGCTAGCCTCCTTACTCCTATAATGCAGTCTCAGTACGTGTACCAGCCTTACCCAGTACAACACCATCTCTCACTGATATTTTGTGTCATTCTCTCCTCCCAGACTGTGTTCCACTTTTCCTCCAGAATATTCAAAAGTAGGCTGCTTCACCATTTTTACTTAACCTGTCTCATAATTACTTCACCAACTCTCAGATTATCCTACACCTCAGTTTCTACAGCATTACTAAGCTGCCAGAATCCTACATTCATTGTTTATTAGTTTTGGTGACTTGAATGAGGGAAATAATTTCATATGGTGATGCTGGACTGAACTATGCATATATGGAATATTCTGTCAGCTGCTCTTTCCAGATTATAAAGCACTAGTAAAAGAAATGCTGCCAATACCTAACTGAAAAAATAAATGACCACGAGTAACTATAGTTTTGTCATTTCTAATCACATGAGCCAGATGGACACTAAAGAGCAACATTTTGTTCTACAGTATGCAGTATTTTGTACTGGACTGAGGTTTTATTTGCTATATACTTGTATAATGACAGTAATCTAGGGGAAGTAAGTATGTCAACATTTCAGCTATGCCTTTCACTTCTAATTTATTTGTAATTCTAAGTGTAAATGGGCTACTAATTAGGCATGTATTTAATTATTTTTTGTGTTCTTAGTATGTTTAAAGTGAAAAATATTTTGGCGCAAATAATTCTGAAGCATGTTCAAGGCATTAATATTTTGTACTGTTCATCATCTGCATTGCTTTTGCATGATTTGTACTGGACTGTTTTTGCTCTATTCTTTTTATTAGAGCTATTCTCCTTGGGCCTCCACCGAGAAAGGGGTACAACACCACTGGATGTCTGGATTTAAATACATAAAAAAAAATTAAATTGCCACACGCAATCATACTGCCTGTTCTTAAACCAAATGTGTAAGAACTTGCCAAACACTGCTATTAACCACATTCGGTTCATACGGTAGCAGTGGTAACATCTGCAGCGTTGCTCACCGGGTCTCTGCTGGAAATTGGCTTTGTTCCAAATTGAACTTTCCCAGTAAATAGATGTTAAATAAATAATAAATAGTATTGCACATTTGTGTTTGTATTTTTCTCCAACCTGCCTTCTGGGCTCCTTATGTTGTCTCCCCATCATTTTACTGTTCAGTAAAATTGCACCACCTCTTTTTCTACCCTCCCACTATCCCATCTCTCCAACACATCATCTTGTATCCCCAATTAATCAGCACATTCATCTCTTCTGACTTTAGCTTAACTGCCTGCAACATTATCCATTGCCCTGATGGGGTTATTTAACTCGCCTCATGCTTCATGTGAAAAATCCTTCAATTTCTTTCCAAACTATCCTTCTGACCTACAGCTCCTCTAGCTAGCTTAGGTCCACTGGGCTATTGGAGGTCTGCATCACGGTTAGCCTTGTTCCTTCCAACCTGTAGATCACTCTAGGTGCACTGTTCTTGGGTCGAGCTGCCTATTGAGTCCATCTTGGCTATGTGAACTTTCCTCCTCTCTCTGTTTACCGCTGTACCTGCCACTCTCCACTGCATCTGAGCCTTGTCTACCCTCCCCAGCCTGGGACAACCAGGGACCCTGCCAATATTCCCTTATCAATGTCTGATGCCACTGCACTATAAGTGTAATGCTTGGAAAGTACTTAACAAAAACCTTACCCATGTATGACAACAGATGCATAAAGTCTGATGTAACAATTAATATTCGCATTCTACCCCCTGTCCACCCTTTGGGAGGGCAAGTAATACCTTGAAGTGACTAATATCTCCATGTTACCCCACTCACCTTTATCATCCACTGCCAATACTTTGCAAGTCATAACCCTTACCAGTTGACAGAATAATCCTTCCTCCACTTGCCCAAGTTACTGTAGTGGTATACAGTTAACCAATTTCATAGTGAGTACAAAAGCAGAAATAACGTTGCAGTTCAGAGTGATCATCCCATTTGTAAACTCTTCTAACAATTCATTATAACAATTATTGTTCAGTCGGATCCTGCAGCTTTTCACCTTGAAATAACTGATTCCAAACTTGTTCAGTTGGATAAATGGCAGATGAAGCACCTTTTTCAAACCAGCCAGCACTGAAGTTTGTTTAAAGATCCCAGTGGAGTCAGGTTTCTGTTTCTGAAGGCTACTTTTTTCATAAAGCTCCAACTAAATAGATGAAAAAACAATGATAGAGGAAGAGAGAGAGAAAAATGCAGCTATCAATGCACAAGATGTAGCTGCACTAATCACACTTCTTCTCCTCATCCTCCTCAATTTAATTCTGGTCTCTGAGAGGTCTTGTTCATGATCCTGGCCTCCTTTTGTTGCTTCACCTTCCACAGTCCTCTGTGCCCCCTTCCACTGTCCTCCTCTGTCATTCTTTGTCCATCCTTTTACTTTATACTTATTGTCCTTTCCTCTTTGCCTTTCTTGGGAATCATCCTGACCACTGACTGCTGCTTAAATTGTCCCCTCTGTGTGACAGTTCTCTTCGATTTTCATCCTTCTCCAGGGTCAGTCCTGCAGACTATTATCTCCTCACCATCAGGGCCTTTTAAGATGATTTTCCTATATGCTGATATACTTCTCCACCAGAACATTTTTGTTGTCAATGCCCATTATTCTTGTCTCCCTCGTGTGACTTGCTCACTTCTTCCTTTGTCACTGCCTGCTACAGATTGAGCTTTCCTGTCTCACTGCTGCTGGTAGGATTTCCAGCACCTACTCTGGTTGCCAAATAGCAGTCTGTTCAACTGTATAAAATATTACCGTGATAACTGGGTCATGGAGCTTAGCAATGGCTGCACCATCCCCATAAGCTTTCATTAAAGTCCTGACTCTCACTGCACATATCCACAGCAAACTCAACCAAACAGTGAACTCTGTGGCCTACCACCATCCTCTCCTACAGTATTCACAGTTTAGCTTTGTGAATTTGGAATTAAACCATCAGATGACGCAGTCACTAATACACTCCTTCTGGATGGCCCAATGGCCCATTCTGTGCACCTGCTCAGTACCAAATTTACCATTCCATGACCCTGACCATCTATACATGCAGGAAACCCACTTGAGTCCTACTTCAACTTTTCAGGCCAGTCAACTGTTTGGAAACCATCCCTGTATGCTGCTTAACTTGCAAGGACCCCTCCTGCTGTAATTTGCTAGCTTGATGTGTTTTATATTTAAACTATTCTTTCTTCCTTTCAGAGTCTGAGATAACCCAAACACTTTCTCAAACTCTGTATAGGGAAGATGTCATGGCCATGATAGCCCCTGCATAACAGTAAACATCTTGATTTACTTTTCTGTGGACTGCTCTCAAATTGTTCTCTAGTTGCACCTTTCTTCACTGTTGCACCTTTTTTCAAGCTGACAGCTTGGGCGATTAAAAAGACACCTCTGATGGATTGTACTTCTGTGGAGTTTCATTTCTAAGTGCCATTTTAGTTGGACTTGGCAGCATCCCCACCCCTACCCTTTCCAGGTACATCATGTATATGCCAGAGTCCATGTGTTTAGTAACTTGTGCCATAGTTGTAAACATAGCTTCAGACTAATACACTGATCTGGTAGTGTACAGTCCTATCGTATTGCATTCAACCCTCTCCACTTCCAGCTTAATACAGTTTTTAGGGTTGCAGAGGAGCCAGAGCTTGTCCTGGCACTGTGCGAGTACCGGTGGAGAAGCTAATCTTGGCTAGACTGCCAGTCTGTCACAGGAAAATACATGCGTGTATATACACACACACACACACACACACACACACTAGTACACAGTTTGGAAGCTCACCATCTGACCTGAAGTATGTCTATGTAATGCAAAAGAAAACCCAGTGTACGTAACAGAAACCCTTGCAAACAGAGAAAGGGCCTGGAGATTCTGCACAGAAGACACTCCAACTGAAAGCCAAACTAGATAAGCAGGCACTACAAGGTAGAAATTCTAAAAGCTGCATGCCTCCACTGTGCATCTTCTCAGACAATGCAGTTTGATGCCAAGTATGACATCGGTGGGCTGTTTAAAAACATTTTTGTTCTACCATATACATTTAATGCATGTAACACCTATTGCAATTGAATTTCATTTGTAGACATTTCCTTACATGCCCAAAATAAAATCAGATTTGCAGAAATACATATCTCCTCTTATCACACATCCAGCTGAACACTTCTGATGATTTAACTTTGACAAGTACTGTCATTCCTAGTACTTGCTTCTCTTAACTTCCATGGTATGTTCCTGTATAGTGTGTCCCTGAATGTCTGCCTTTAATACTTATTTATTGTATTTTTATGCACTTTTTCCTTTATACCTGATCGTTTTTTTTTTGTGAGTTTATCGACTTGCATTTGTATGCCTTGAGCATACATCTTTCCTTGATGGCATTATTGTGCTACCTCTGTCTGTGGCTCTTTCCTTATGCGATATCCAAAAAAGACATTAAGTGCAAAGACGTGGATAATTATGGTGGCCCTTCAATTCATGACCTCTGCAAGTTTCTATGTGTGTATGCTTGTGCGTGGCATCTTGTCAATGTGGTCTGCATTGTTTTATGGTGTAAGGAAAGTGGGATCATGATTATACCAGCAAGCCAACTATGTGTAGAAAGAGAGAACTATGTCCATGGCCCAGGTGATCTTAGTTCAGTTACCAGCCCAGGTGTCAGCTGGAGCTGGTGTGGGTAAGGTGGACATGCCTGTCTTTGGAGAGAGGTGCAGACTGGGACTGTCCTATGCCACAATCCCTTGAAGGAGGGGCAGCAATGCAAAGGAAGGTCCAGGAGGGGTCTATATGGCCACTTTGTGGTAGTTCTCATTGTGGGCTTATGGAGACATACGTAGAGGATGTTGTAGATCCTGCACGATATTGCCCAGGGTAGGGATAAGGCTGTACTGAGTGTGTTAATCAAAGCCAGGATGCTGGCAGGAGCAAAATTCACTACTGAGGCTGCATGTGTCTTGCCCTCCCCTTAGAAGACTCTGTTTAAAAGGCATAACAGAAAAACTGTGCATGTGTGTGATGTATGCATATACTATTTCAGCTTTTGGTTCTCTGTTGATGCCTTCTGTGTGAAAGTAGGATGAATAGGCTGGGAGCTTTAGTAGCTTATTTATTTATTTATTTTTCCTTTTGTAATACTATGATGTATTCAGTTGACATGCCATGTGGAGTCTGTGTGTGTTTGAGTATAAGTAAAGAGAACATACACAGTCATATGACTGTACAACCATTACCCGTGCTCATACCACTCAACCTCTTAGTGCAAGAAATCTGGACAAAGAAATAAGTAAAAGTGGCCCAAAGGCCCAAAAATAGGGACACATTTTAAATATTACTCTTACAAGCTTAGGAAGTTGATAGAATAACAGGTTTTGTATTGGCAATAATTTTCTGAAGACTGTGAAGTCTGAAACTCAAATGTCTGTCATTATTTTCTAACTTCAGTCTTTAATGATTTGCCAGTAATTTGCCAGAAAACCACAATTTATGAACTACAAACCAGCTGGGTAAAGAACGAAAACAGCAAGAGACAAACTGATAATATGCAGGTCCTAGAGTCCAAGATAGAATGCAGTTTTAAACGTAAAAAATTTATTAACAACTTAAATGTAAAAAGATTTATTAACAACTTAAACGCTGGTGACGAAAAGCGTTTAAGTTGTTAATAAATCTTTTTACGTTTAAAACTGCATTCTATCTTGGACTGTAGGACCTGCACAATTTTATGAAAAACAGACCTCCTGCTCCTCTGATTTGCATACATAATCTTTGTTATATTGATGTGAACTTTTCAGGGACTGGTGTTGGCTGCTTTCTCCGTGAAAAGTACAGACAACTTTACTAGTTTCCTGCTTAGAGATCATGTGCAAATATACTTGCAACTTTTTCAACAACATGCACATTCTTTGTTCAACAGAATTTTTTCTCTTTCTTTTCAAGAGTTGGTGTAGAAAAAAAAATAACCTTACTACTCCAATATGAAGTATGTCCTCCAGTGTCATGCATTAATTATAATGTACAGAGTATGTATAGTTACATCATTGGGTCAGTAGTTGCTAATTGGTGTTAATTGTAATGCTGACATAACTGTAGTTGGGTAATTGCAACCTGTTAAATTAACAGTTTGCCAAACTAGTGACACCACTTTTTTGTCAAAATAGTGACATATTTTTGATGAATGTTTGATGAGATACTTTTCCTTTTACCAGACTGTTAAACTTACTGGTTGAGAACTACTTGATTTCTTTAGAATTGTGATGGTATTACAGTAACATTGATTACCACTTATTTACCCAGTAATATCATGCACTAAATGTATATTACAATTAATGAGGGCAACAAGCTATGTTGATGAAACTTCTGTGTTTGTGCAAAGCTTTTAGCCCATAGACATAGATAGATCTGATTATGATTGGAGTTGATTTTGAAGGACAGAGGTGCAGTTTTTAGAGTGAATGAGGAGCATATCAGCAAACAGATTTAAATGAGTGAGATCTGTGGTTTTATAATTGCTTTAGCAGGTTATTTATGTGTGTTCACTTTGATATGCCTCATCTGCCTAGTCTGGTTATATATGTGTCTGGATTGTACAGTTGTTTTTTGTTTTCTTGAAATAGTGAAGTGTAATTTCTTTGATAAAAAAACAAGTGGCCTGAGACTGCAATATGTAGCTCTTCCATGAGTGTTATTGGGAATACACTATGCAAGTGATCGTGGGGATCATAAGATTCCTAGCCATTCATTTAGTGAGATAATTTTGGATCAAAAGGGTATGTGTATATTCTGACCCTTGCTGGAACAGTTTTGTATTGGTGGATTAGTGAATATTAATGCTCAATTCATAGTCCTCAGCAAATGTGGTAAACCACACTTTGGGATATTGGTTTAGATGCCTGCAAAGTAAATGACAAACAGGAGAGGACACAGAACTTATCTTGTGGCATCCCATTCGTTACAAATTTGCATTCAGAGAAGAAACGAGCAACTTTCACACTTCAGTTTGTAATGCTGTGGACAACATAGGGATCAATAATATCAATATGGAGGACAGTGTCAAAAGCTTTGGCCAGGTCAAGATAGGCAGTGTGCACAAAATGACCCATCTCCAAAGCCACTGTAACCGTTTCAAGAAAACTTTTTCTAACTTTAGGAGATGCAACCTACCCTTCACAAAACCAGGAAGCTTCACTGATCTAGATCCCAATGTCTGCAGCAATGAATTCACCTATGACAAGTGCCATGGCTTTGCATATAAGGCTGGTAAGACTGATGGGTCTGTAGTGGGCTCACCTTTATGTAGGAGAGTTGCAGCGGCTGCTCTCCAGGTATCTGGAACAAATCTCTAGACAGGCTGATGTTGAGCAGTTTAACTAGAAGCTTAGATAGTGCCCAGATGAGAATGCAGCTTGGTGTTGTCTAGTCTCATGGAAGAACTTTTCACTTTTGATGGGGCTTCTAACACTTGTTCCATGGTGATTACAGGGGACACTAGATTCTCAGGGATGGTTGGAGTGACAAAGTGGGTAAGAGGGGTAATGTTAACACTAAATCTGCCGGCTAGTATGGTAGCCACATCTTTGGACTCTGAATGGGTTGTATTATTTTTATGGATGAGCTCAGTGCAGTGTAGTTGTATGATATTTTTTGGATTACTTAAAAAGTGGGTCTCCAGAACCTTTTATAATAACAATTGAAGGAATGGTCACCCACTTAGTTTAGTTTCTTTGGTTTGTACTTTGGTTGCCAGTCACATTCCTCTCTTACTGTTTGAATTGACTACCTTGAATGTCCTACATTCTAGGTTTCAGTAGCGGAGAAGGGAGCAAGACCTTGTATATTTGTTGTAACAGAAGAGGACTAGATAGCCATCAAGTTTTATCTCATGATTGCAGCTGTTCTCTGAAGTTGTCTCTTTCCACATGAACATTTCCTGTACCAGTTTTCCTACAATCGCTGTATTTGTCTGTAGTTTCACGTTTTCTGCTACATCACTTCAGGTATTTGTGCTGTGTAAGGTGTAGAATTTTTTTATTTTTTTAGCTGCCTTCGTTATCTCTTTTGCCCTTCACCCCTGACCTTTACCATTATTCTTCATGAAGCAGCGAGCCTGTTATGCTTCCTAGTTGTCTTTTTTTGTAAAGTGTTAATTTCCCCGGGTAAATAAATATTGCAAAAATTTTTTTATATGAACACATCACGAACATCCTAAAACTGACAGCTGCTGTATCTTGACACGCATTAATGAATTTGAGCAGGCAACACAGATTATCTTGTGACTGATGTTCCCCATGTAAAGTAATAAATTCAAAAGCTGGCAATAAATTATTAACTGGAAGTTTGTTTTTTTTTTACACAAGATGCAGGTTATATTATTTAAATATTGACTTTGTGATACAGTATTTATTTCTGATGAGATTCCAGAATTACAAGGAACAAAAATATTGTCTTAAATATTAAGAAGGCATCTAGGTGCACCTGTGTGCATTTTTTTTGTTTATTAGTTAGTGTTTTGGACTTTATATGCTTGAGCTACATTTGAAGCCAGATGCATTAATGCCTACATTTAAGTGTGTATAATCTGTTTAAGAACATCCCTACCAGATTTTTTGTGCTTTCCAGTCGCTCAGAAAGATTACATAAGTGTACATGTAGTTGCCAAAACTGCCAGAAGATGACCATAGTACTTTACGAAACCAGCTTTTCCTATTTATCTGATTGGATAACTAGATGTGTGAGCTGCTTCAGGGACCCTTTTCAAATAAAGAATCAGATTGTTAACTATTTCAGTAACAGGCAACAGCAGCTTACAGTACTTAAAGCTGAAACATTAATTGGTATATTTACAACAATAGTGGTGCACTTAGTGATAACATTTACGAATCCCCTCGTTACTTGAGGCTGCAAGAAAATCTGTAGGAAAACTAAAATTAGGAGGAAGAGGGTGAGAGTTATGCTTATGCTGTCTGTTCACTAAAAATGGTGTACACTTTGGTATTCATTATTGCCTACACTGAGTTGGCGTTTTATTTTAGCAGTACAAAACCCAAGACACACAGAGAGTTAGGTCTTCAAAGCAGACCACTATTGAAGCAGCATAAAAGCAAATGAAAACCGTACCTGAAATGTGAAAAGAAAAAGTCAAAGGATTATTCCACCCTTTTGCCCAAGATAAAAGATTTTAGCCAGTTACTTAACCAATGCCTTTTCAGTACTATCAGGAAAGTATTTCAAGAAGTACAAACTGAGACATGGTGAGCAATGAATTTAGAACAGTAAACTTAAATGGTGCCATGCCCGCTATTAATAGCAAATCTAATTCTGCCATGCCATGTCCACTGTTTTAAAAAAAATCTGTCTGGTCCGTTCTGTATTGCACCAACCTTCATTGCAAAGTAGAAGTCATCACAAAGGATTTACTGGCTCAAATGAAAAAAATGCTGTTCACAGCAGTTGAAATTGAAGAAGCTGCATGGTCTGTACTTTGCTGCTACGACTGTGTGGTGCAAACTGCATTCTTGGCTAGCCTTGGTAAAGTGAGTCTGTCTAGGGTTGCAGCACAGGCCAAAATGATGATTAGTTCAGTTTTTCTGACTTTTAAAATACACTACTGTTTTGGAGACAGATGGTCAAAGAAAGAAGTTTATTATGCTGTGCCAGGATATGTGCTACTGCCTTGGACAAGAGTGCCATACTCACCAGACAGAAATAGAAAGAGATTTGCATCATGTAAAGATGAAACAAAAAAAATGTTTGTTCCCTGATCTGGTGCTCCTAACCTAAGGAACATGCCAGGCAGGTCTGTGCCCCCCTTCAATGAGGAGAAAAATAATGTTTGTTTCTCCCTTTAACATATGTAGCAAACCACTGTATTTAAATGTGACAAGCGGCTTGCTACAAATTGTACCACCCACACAAAGCACTGACCTGGTCTCGGAAGCAATATCAAGCATAGATTCCTGTACCAACATTACTGTCAGTGCAGCATCAACATTAGTTTTTGTACTATCTCCAGATCACACCCCCTAACACCTTGCACCCAGGGCAGCTGCCCCCTTTGCCCCACCCTAGCTATACTTCTGGTTGTGCATACAAAATCTATTACTTCCACATCTTGAATATATTCTCTACCAGCTATTGCTCTAAACTCTAGCCAAAATAATCCTCTTATATAAACTACCAGTCAGTCTACAGGTTTATAACTTAAGCCCAATAGCAGGAATTGACTTCTATTGTGTACACTTGCCTAAATACATCTTAATAGATATTGCTTCCCTCTCATTTGCAGATTAAACATAAATACATCCCCATATAATTTTTGCACAAATGCTGATGCAGTTGATCTAAAATTCTAGAGACACTAGTTTGTCATTTATCCCAACTAATTGGAATCACTACTAGCAGAAGTTTGCAACGAAACTTGCTACCCACATTTCCTGAGTAAGCTAGTAGACTTCCTTAAGATTCTTCTGCATGTTGCTGTTTCACTGATAATGGGTAAAAAAGCAATACTAATCACCAGCACATCCCTTTAGCGAGATGGTTTATAAAATGCTCCTAGCTATAATACTGTTTTTGATAATGCACAATCGGTGAAGTAATGTTTAAAAACCTTGGACTTGATGGTATCCCTAACACTGTATGTATCCACTCTGCAAGTATAGATGTGTCTACTATACAGCATGTTGCATATTCAAATACCATTTGTACACAGTCTTTCTGCAAGGGTATAAAAGTTTAGCAGACAAATAATACTCTCTTGTAAGGATTTGGTTCAGATGTCTCCCACATACCTCTCAACCTCTTAGAACAAAAAATCTGGACAAAGCCTAAAACGATTGGGGGCATAAATAGAGATCTATTTTTAAATACTGCTCTTACAAACTTAGTTGACAGAATAATAGGTTTTGCATTAGCATGAATTTTCTGAAGGACGTGGAGTCTAACTCAAATGTTTGTCATTATTTAATGACTTCAATCCTCAGCTGTTTGCCAGAAAAGTACAGATTTTAGGAGGAACACACCAAAAGTATGAGGCAAAACTGTACAGTTGAGAGGTATGCCCCACTATTGTTGTAAATATACCAATTAATGTTAAAGCTTTAGGTACTGTAAGCTGCTGTTGTCTGTAACTGAAATAGTTACAGTCTGATTCTCTACCTTGTGGCCTAGTACTTAAGGGTCCCTGAAACAGTCACACATCTAGTTATAAACAGTCACACATCTAGTTATCCAATCAGATAAATAGGAAAGGCTGGTTTCATAAAGTACTATGGTCATCTTCTGGGAGTTGTGGCAGATAACAGGTTATCAGCCTACGCTGATGGCTACCTGGGTTTGACTACAATCCTGGAAGACAGAAGTTCGGTCCAAGAAGAACAGAATGGCCAATGTTTTGCTGCCCTTTTGTGGTGTAAACTGTTGCAGGTTTGTAATCTAGCTTAAAGTCTAGCTCATTCCTGAGCAGAGTGTAAGTTGCAGGAGAGGGCAGTCTTCTCAAGGGTGGGCTTGCTCAATAGTGAGTAATCCAAACCCTCTTGGGACCAGGACACATGTGGTCCTAGGGGTGTCAGGGGCACATTTACAAATAAATTCAACCCTCTGAGGAATGATTGCTTCAGACAGTTGATAGTTCAGTTGCCTGACTGCATTAGGAAGCTGGGCCACCAGCTTCCACCTCTCTGTTCCCAACCGTGAATACCCAACACCATATCCCCTCTGGACAGATGGTCATCCCATTTAGAATAATTTGACATGAGGGATAGTAAGTCACAAAACCAAGAAATAAGATAATTCCACAGTAAAAGACCACCGACCAACGAAGTATACTGAAAACTGTCTTTAATAGACGTGACAAAAATAAAAACGAACAGCAATCCAAATCAAAATGAGCGCTTTCGCCTGGTTAATACCAGACTTTATCAAGATGCATGTTAGGAGAACCCAATGCTTTATATAATCATTTGCTGGTCACCTGACCTATAATTAATTAGAACAGATTTAATCAATTACGTTTTTAAAGGTGTCTTTGACATGAGGGATACCGAAAGAAAATAAATGGATTCACCATTGGTTTGGTGACCATAGCCTGACAGCCCTAGCTGAGTGACTTCTCCTAAAAGCTTTCCTAGAGTGAATCATCTACCAGTGACTTTTAAATATAGAAGTTTATAGCTGAATTTGTAAAACTTAATTCTAACACGGATGGCTATATACATTTAGCTAAAAATGTTACCTTATTAGTCCTTTAAGTGAGGTAGAACACTAAAGCACATGGAACTTTTTCAGTCTCACCATGGGAGTACTGACTGCTAGCAGAGTATTTAATGGACTCAAAGACTGAACTGCAGTAAGCAGTTTATTAACAATGTATAGCTTTAATCCAGTGTGCAGACAGGCAGATTCATTTCTAGTGAGTAAAACCAGTACTTGATGTTTTGCATGTGTGTAAATTCAATTTAATGTTCGACCAGAGATGCAATATGTTGATGCAATGAACAAAGCCAAGATGCATATCTAGCAAGAATGGGAATAATGTTAAAAATGTCCTGTAGATATTTCCCATATTCTTGTCCACAGTTTATATAACTGGTATTTTCAAAGTTTGTGCAATAAAGCTATACAATGTGCAGGTCTATCACGTTACATTTTTGGCAGTAATTTTGCATTTCAAATAACTCTTGTCCGCATGCTTTAACATTCTGCTAAGCACTTTTCAAATGGTTTCTATTTTGCTTTCAAGGTCCTGGTCCTCTTAAACATAAAGCAAACCATATAGGAACTTTTCTGATGAGAGGTGACACTGTCCCCTGTCACCTTGATAAACAGCAATGACAGCAGCACTTTTTGTATAGCTGGAAGGAAT